>NC_089280.1:24626623-24786623 GCF_963678975.1 Dysidea avara
AATCACTTGGAGCTCCCCAATGATACACTTGGCGAATATCTGGTATATCAATTCCCATGCTAAATGCCGTGGTAGCTATCAGAATACGAAGTTTTGATTGAGTATCCCTGAACAATGACAAGACTAATTCTTTATATGATAACTTCGATGGTCTTGTGTACATAGACACCAAACGAAACTCTAAGAAATTAGGATAACGTGGTGGCTCAGTTATAGCTTTGCCTAACTTGTCAGTAATAGCTAAGTATAATTCAACACAATCTAGGCAGCTCCTACAAAACACCAAAGTTTTAGGAAAATCTATTCTCTACTTCTTCAAACCATTGCACAAAGTGTCTACCAGCATATCCAACTCCATGGAAGGTACAAGTGAAAGAAAAATATCAGGTCTGTTAGGAGACACTCCTATAACAATCGGATTATGTAATGACAGCCTTTCTTTTACAATCTCAAATGTTGCATGTGTGGCAGTGGCTGTTAGAGCCATAAAATTGACATTGCTTGGTATAATGCTACGTAGATCACCCAGAGAGGCATAAGCTGTTCGGAACTGATCTCCCCTGTATAAAAATATAATATAATTTAGTAAACATCGCACACTTACTTACCAGGTCTTGACACAGTGTGCTTCATCCACTACAACACCAACCAGATTTTCTTTATACGTCCCTGATCTAAGCACATGGCGGTAATGGGGATTACAACCAATGTTTTCAGGGCTTATATACACCAACTGAACTTCTCCATTAAGTACTCTTCTCCATGCTGTAGGATCTTTTTGTCCTTCTCCTACGAACTCAGCACTAATACCCATGTTCTGAAATTTGGTTTGCTGATCCATCATAATGGCAGTCAACGGGCTGATACACACAATTATGCTTCCTTGCTTTCCTGTAGGGCTTTTATATTCACACTGCTACCAACACTTGAACCCTACCTCGAATTCTATCAAATATCAGTGGCAGGATGGCATATATTACCGATTTCCCATATCCAGTTGGGAGAGATACGAAGACGTCATGTCCCGATAAAAATCTCTGGATTGCTTCTACTTGCTTCTCTTTTAAACACAGGTTAATCTGACGCGACGCATCTTCTATCATCTCCTGAAGGCTCATCTTCGCATCACTTTGAACGTCTTCGTGGCGCTATCAGTCTTTACTGACTAGTCTGAAAAGCATGTGCGCGAAGATGACGACACTATGTGCCAGGATCTGCAATGCGTCATTCGCACCTCGTTAGTACGCCTTTCTTCGTCATCTTCACCAATCAACATCCCCAAAAACTGGGGAGTAGTCAGAACCAAACGGCTATTGGAGTTTCACCAGACCCTTTTTTTCCGCCGACCATCACTCAAAAAAGGAAAAAAAGCGGTCTTCGTGTCACGCATAATGTCTGCTGCAAGTTCATAACATTACGTCACTTAACCACAAGCGCCTGTAAATCGTGCATAAGCACCTGGTATCACGTGAGGCCTAGTGGCGGCAAAGTTTAAACGTGCTAAAGAAACATGGAAACTACTACAGTGGATTTGTGGAACGTTTAGAGCCAGTGTTACAATCACCTAGGATTGCTACTACCACCACATGGGGAATACGCACTTCACTTTCACTCACGGCTGAGCATCTATGGCTGTACAAATGATGCTGGCAGCAAACAAGAGTTACTTGAGGATGGTGATGGAGAGAAGGAAAATGACCCATTAATGGTAGAGAATTATTTGTCATGATTTTATCTTGGTGATGGAGTTGGAAAATAAGTTAGCAGGTTTCAGAGGTGTGAGGGCCCAGTTCCCCTATGTACCTAGCTCCTGGATTTCATGAAGGGCTGAAAAGCTAGTCTAGTTGTAAACAATGATTGAGCTAGTTGTAAAAATTAGGCAAAGTAAAAGTATATACATACTAGCATTGGTACCTGCCCTACGTGCAGGACCCACATTTTAATACCGGGAACAGAGACCAAGCATTAAATACCAGCACTGCTCTATGTAGCATGCATAATGATGTTGCTTCTAAAGAACTTGTGCCATCATGCAAGTATACTGAAATTAACAAAGCAAAACACTGAAGCTGTTTGTGAATTTGACATAAATGTGGCTCAATTATTCAGTGAGTCTTCCCTTCAATGTGCTGTAAAGCATTTGTACCCACAGAGACAACTAATGTAAGCAGGATTAGTGAAATAGCTGTGCCAGGTCATGCAATTGCACACGCAGTTCCTCAGTGTGAACTATAGCATCTGTATGGTGCCAACAATATCATTAAATTTTACAGATGCTGTGGTATTGTTACTACTTGGCACTTCATCAAGTAATGCAATCCCAGTCTCAGGTTAGGGCTGGTGGTAAAAAAAAGAAAGTATTTTAGCCACTAGGTTTCATAAATGAAATGTATGTTACACTCTATGGTGTATATATAATCATGCTTGTGTTTTACATTTTCAGATGAAGCCTTCAAAGCTCTATTGGACCCACAAATTTGGTGATATAGTTGCAGAGTTTAATAATACACCCTTTACAATAGTGAGGACTCAGTATTTAGATTGCCAGCATGGTAGGCATTACTTTGAAAAGTATGAATGCAAGTCTGATAGAGTTTGCTTGCAATTGACTCGCAAGTTTGGTTGTCCAGCACATGTAGTCATAAAAGAATTTAAAGTATTTCCACAGTTTTGTGTTGAACTTGATGGGATGTCTGCTAGGGCTATGCGGAAAGTAAAGGAAGACAAATTACACTCTCTTAAGAGTGCACTTGCAGAAGGTACTGACATTGAAAGTGTTTGAAGGTTTTATGTCTTCCTACCAACAAATGAAGCACACCAGAAACATTTCATTGGACCTATTGCAGGAGTGGTGCAGAAGGTCAGTCCAGTGGTAGCAGCAAAAATTGAAGAATTAGTGAAGGAAGGATATTCAGATGTTGCAGAAGTCCAAGCAGTTTGTGAAAGCAGAATTTAGGGATCAGCTACCTGACAAAACCAACCGTGCATACTACCCTACACCAACTGACATACGAAACCACATGTACAAGGCCAGGCTTGGTTTGCAATACTCAAAGCTAGATCAGGTAAATCTACAAGAACTGGTTGCTCGATGGGGAAATGAAAAACAGAACGAAAAGTTTTTCTTCAGACCATGTAGTGACCAACAGTCACAAGATGATCCTAATGCCAGTGAATCATTATTGTGGGTTCATCAGGTAGCTTGGCAGCAAGAATTGCTGATCAAGTATGGAAACTATATTTCCCTGATTGATGCAACATACAAAACCATGAGATATGAGCTACCACTGTTCTTTGTGTGTGTCAGAACCAACGTTGGATATTGTGTTGTTGCTGACTTCATTGTGCAGTCCAAATGTGCTGTATCTATTAAAGAAGCACTGTTAGTTCTTCGTTCATGGAATCCTCCATTTTTATGTCCGATTTTTCAGAAGCTGAGATCTCAGTATTAGAAAAAACATTCCCTGGTGTTACAGTGTACGGGTGTGACTTTCACCGTGAACAGGCGTGGACCCGTTGGATTCAAGATCACAAGAATGGTCTCAGTGTAGATGAAAGAGAACAGTTATTGTCACTGCTACGTGATTGTGCATGGGCTCCTTCTGCTAGTGAATTAGCTTGTGACTTCCACTACAAACAGTCATTGGAGAAACTACAGAAGTCTACTGTGTGGAAACAGCATGAAAATGTCCGTAATTGGTTGGTGGGCTCATGGCTTAATTCCCCCAAGGTGAGCTTAACCTCTATAACAAGTCACATATGGAATGGTAGGTACACTGATGGGAGTGTGAAACTAAGTAGGATGGATGGTAATTGTTGGCACAAACAAATAACATTTTCAGGATGCTTTTTTTGGTGAAATGTCCCTAAGTTTTATCGCACAAAGGGCATGTCGGCCTTCTTAAACATCTACACTATTGTAGTCACCACTGCATGCATGTATACAGGTCATCATATTTTATATTAATGCAGATCTACCAACTAAGATTATGAGTTAGGGTATTGCATGGGTATAACAATTGCTCACCATATTTTCTGGCTCAGTCTAAAGCTATGCAATATTCTTGAACTAAATAGCACAAAATATGCTACTGTAGACATAGTCATGTTTAATATAAATAGCTTGCATTTCTGTGCAAGTGTATTCTGTAGTAGGGCATATGGCAGGTACAGTATGTTAAATTAATAATCTATAGTTGATGTAAGTGTGGTGTATTAATGAGGTATGTGTTCTATTGAAGAGTGTAGGGTTGTTGAGGAACAGTAATCATGTATGGTATTTGTGCTAGGGCTGGGTGATAGTGAGTTTTTCAATGTCTGAACGATAGTAAGATGCTGTTCACGATAGACAATAGTATAATGATAGTGACAATCTACTTATTACCTTCACAGAGATATGCAAGGAGGGATGTACTTTTGGATATGTTTTTGTCTAAGAGACTAAACAGGTTTTTTACCCTGGTTTGTGTTCCCAAATATTATTTTACAATTGTTTTGCATGAGTATTTCAATTTTTTATTTATTTATTTTTACATTTTAATTACTGTCTGATAGTAATTTTTCAAATGATAGGTGATACACGATAGCAATACCATCCTGATATTCTGATATGTTCATACTATCCCCCAGCCCCAACTGTGCGTATGTTGTGGAATCTTGTGCATAGGGTTGGGAGGTATTTAGGTATTAGTAGTTAAAAAGGTATTTTTCAGATACCGAAGTGGTTTTCTAAAAATACCGAATACCGAATTTGATGTAGTAATTAATTTTTGGCGGTTTAGTGATGACCATACGTACATGAAGTCAAGCCTCATACAACCGTAATTACGCTGTGGACAAGCACAGAGCTGTGAGTGCATGTTGAAGTATTCACAATGGTTTTTACTTTTTGGGATACTTCAAAACTTACTTTGTGGCACAATATTATTGTTGTTTCATTTGTTTCTTTTTAAAAAATGTGGGTATAAGTGCAAATCATAGCTTACCCAAGTTTAAAAGGTATTTAGTGATACCGAGGTATTGCTCCTAATACCGTACCATTCTTCAAAAATGCAATACCGCCCATCCCTACTTGTGCATATTATATCTTCTTTAATTTGTAGCGTTGGGCTTGGGAATTTCGAGATCACAACTTCTATGTAGCTGTAGATACTAACAATGGAACTGAGGCCATGAACAAACTGTTCAAATACAAATTCATGCCAAGGAGGAAATCATTCACCTTATCCGCTTTAGTTACACAGCTGTCAGACCGCTTTTTACCTGACTTACACAGGAACTATGTCCTTCAGAATCTAAAAGGCTCACCAATGTATAGAGAATATAATGATGTTGTCCCCGATTACCTGCATGGCAAGCCACGGTCAGTTGTTCTACATTGCTTAGAAAGAAAAGCTAGGTCAAATCGATATGATGATGAGGACATTGTCTTAAGTGATGAAGATGGAATATTTAAAATTAAGAAATTGGATACCTTTAAATGCACAGTAAATTTTTTGCAACCCTCTTTCTTGTACATGCAAAGATTGGATACGATGGCACCTGCCCTGCAAATATATGTTTGCAGTTATTAGCTTGAGACCAGAATGGGGTTGGAATGCCCTACCAAAGAGTTACAGGGAAAGTCCTTACCTTCAAGCTGACAATGATGCCATTGTGCATTACTATGGTGATAGTGGAGACAGTGGAGAGCAGCAGGTGCAAATGGTTGAGGAAACTGATGCCACTTTGAGTGACAACCAGTGTAGTACACCTGCTGATATTCAGAAATCTCAAGTATGTGTTCACACACACACATATATATATATTTATAGACTCAACATTACATGACATGTACACTATGATGTATGTTTATACTGGCCAACAATGAACATCTGTGTTTGTGCCTAAACATTGCCCTGAATAATTAACCTGATAGTATCTGTTTGTATTAGTGGCTGTACTTGGCTGTCTTATATATAACAAACACTGTCTTCTAGTTTAATACTTGCAGTTTTGTATGCGGTATAGTATTTGAATGTTTGAATTGGAAAGGATAAAAATTAGCCTGATTTGTCGAAAGCTTCAATTTATTAGGGCTGAGCAATTGTGAAATTTTGTTACTTTCACGATTATAGGACGTAACATCACAATTGTGGTAACTATCATGATGTTATAACTCACATGTATCAATAGCATGAAATTAAATACACGACCATGTTCAGCACAATTAAAATCATGCACAGTTACAGTTTAACAGTAACGAATAAAGTATCCTTAGAAATTCTATGGTTTTTAGTAGGTGGACTTTAACTATGTCGTAAGATTTATTCACAAAATGAACTCTCAGAAGTGTAGGCTTGCTTTCTGGACCATGTTCAATTTATTAACACATATTTACATGTGATATCACAATATCATGGTTATTTATAATATTTATCAACATCATGATGTTCAGAGACAATTACAATTACAATTAATCCCACAATTGATATAATCTCCCAGCCCTACAATCAAGACACACGGTAGTGTGTCGTGCGGCCCAAGAAGCCGGCGTGCCACCCGTGAGTATATTAACAGGAAGAAAGAAAACGCAATTTTCACACCTATGTAGCTCTGTGATCCCTTATCCAATTGGAACCAAATTTGCTAGAGAGGTGTCGGCCAGTAAGGGGAGTCTACACACCAAATTTGAAGAAAATCGCTCCAGCCATTTCCGAGATACGAGCGAACAAAATTTCGTTTTAATTTCTTCGTTTTTTTCTTCTTCTACTTCTTCTTCATTTCTCACATTCGCAAAATCCGCCATAAACCACGAATGCGTGCTCGGATCGGGCTGAAATTTGGTACACTTAAAGGGCTCATTAAGGCGGATCTGTGTACCAACTTTGGTAGGAATGCGATGAACATTCACGGAGTTATGACCGATTATTTGCGTAAAATAAGGTCGAAGGTCTGTCACGCCTACAGGGTAAACTCCTTTGAGGAATCAGTTGAAAATTGATATGTAGATGGAGCAACCATCGTAGGAGTGCCTTTTTGTGGTTTGAAAGGAATTGGGATAAAGACCACGGAGATATGACACAAAACCCGACCTGTGTCAAAATTACGCAATCGATTTTTATGAATAAAAAACTATTAGTTTTCGTATCTACCAGGCAAACCGCTTAGAGCAATGAGCTGAAAATCAATATGTAGCTGGAATAATCATCATAGAAAGTCCTTGCAGTAGTACAGAAGAATCGAATTACAAACCACTGAGTTATGATTCGAAAGGCAACTACGTGTAGCAAATGCGAGATCGAGATACTCTAATAGAACAGTCACCCTAATAAAGCATTCAGCTGCATTTATAATTTACTCAATTATATTGCATTGCAACTTATTCTGTACGGAATTCAGTTACAAACAAGTCACCCTGTAGTCAGATCAGCCAGAAGAAGGTACCTAATAGAGATGTCAGCTACAAAGAAACCATCATGTAGAGAGTTCAGCTCAAACAAATTGCCCTGTAGAGAGATCAGCTAGAAGAAGTTACCTTGTAGAGAGTTCAGTTACAAATAAACAATCATGCAAAGTGTTCAGCTACAAACAAATCACCCAGTAGAAAGTTCCGCTATGAACAGATCACACTGTAGAGAGTTCAGTTAGAAGCAAGTCATGTTGTAGAGAGATCAGCTAGAAGAAGTAACCTTGTAGAGAATTCAGCTACAAAGAAACCACCATGTAGAAAGATCAGCTGCAAACAAATCACCTGTAGAGAGTTCAGCTAGAAACAAGTCACCCTGTAGAGAGATCAGCTAGAAACAAGTCACCCTGTAGAGAGTTCAGCTAGAAGAAGTCACATTGTAGAGAGTTCATCTACAAAGAAACTACCATGTAGAGAGTTCAGCTGCAAACAAATCACCTGTAGAGAGTTCAGCAGGAACAAGTCACCCTGTACAGAGATCAGCTAGAAACAAGTCACCCTGTAGAGAATTCAGCTACAAAGAAACCACCATGTAGAAAGATCAGCTGCAAACAAATCACCTGTAGAGAGTTCAGCTAGAAACAAGTCACCCTGTAGAGAGATCAGCTAGAAACAAGTCACCCTGTAGAGAGTTCAGCTAGAAGAAGTCACATTGTAGAGAGTTCATCTACAAAGAAACTACCATGTAGAGAGTTCAGCTGCAAACAAATCACCCTGTAGAGAACTCAGCTACAAACAAATCGCCCTGTAGAACAGCCAGAAGAAGTTACCTTGTAAGGAGTTCAGCTACGAACAGATCACCCTGTAGAGAGTTCAGCTACAAACAAATCACACTGTAGAGAGTTCAGTTACAAAGAAACCACAATGTAGAGAGTTCAGCTGCAAAAATATCAATCACTCTGTAGAGAGTTCAGCTGCAAATAAATCACCCTGTAGAGAATTCAGCTACAAACAAATCACCCTGTAGAAAGGTCAGCTAGAAGAAGTTACCTTGTAGAGAGTTCAGCTACAAAGAAACTACCATGTAGAGAGTTCAGCTGCAAACAAATCATCCTGTAGAGAGTTCAGCTATGAAAAGATCACCCTTTAGAGAGTTCAGCTAGAATAAGTCACCTTTTAGAGAGTTCAGCTACAAAGCTACCACCATGTAGAGAGTTCAGCTGCAAAAAAATCAATCACTCTGTAGAGAGTTCAGCTAGAAGAAGTCACCTTGTAGAGAGTTCAGCTGCAAATAAATCACCCTGTAGAGAATTCAGCTACAAACAAATCACCCTGTAGAAAGATCAGCTAGAAGAAGTTACCTTGCAGAGAGTTCAGCTACAAAGAAACCAGAGTTCAGCTGCAAAGAAATCACCTGTAGAGAGTTCAGCTAGAAGAAGTCACATTGTAGAGAGTTCAGTTACAATGAAACTCCCATGTAGAGAGTTCAGCTGCAAACAAATCACCCTGTAGAGAACTCAGCTACAAACAAATATGCCCTGTAAAAAGATCAGCTAGAAAACAAGTCACCTTGTAGAGAGTTCAGCTAGAAGAAGTCACATTGTAGAGAATTCAGCTACAAAGAAATCACCTGTAGAGAGATCAGCTAGAAAACAAGTCACCTTGTAGAGAGTTCAGCTAGAAGAAGTCACCTTGTAGAGAGTTCAGCTGCAAACAAATCACCCTGTAGAGAACTCAGCTACAAACAAATATGCCCTGTAAAAAGATCAGCTAGAAAACAAGTCACCTTGTAGAGAGTTCAGCTAGAAGAAGTCACATTGTAGAGAATTCAGCTACAAAGAAATCACCTGTAGAGAGATCAGCTAGAAAACAAGTCACCTTGTAGAGAGTTCAGCTAGAAGAAGTCACCTTGTAGAGAGTTCAGCTGCAAACAAATCACCCTGTAGAGAACTCAGCTACAAACAAATATGCCCTGTAAAAAGATCAGCTAGAAAACAAGTCACCTTGTAGAGAGTTCAGCTAGAAGAAGTCACATTGTAGAGAATTCAGCTACAAAGAAATCACCTGTAGAGAGATCAGCTAGAAAACAAGTCACCTTGTAGAGAGTTCAGCTAGAAGAAGTCACATTGTAGAGAATTCAGCTACAAAGAAACTACCATGTATAGAGAGTTCAGCTGCAAACAAATCACCCCGTAGAAAGTTCAGCTATGAACAGATCACCCTGCAGAGAGATCAGCTAGAAACAAGTCACCAAATTCACCTGAATTGTTGTTATTAAAATTTTTACCATTAACCTACCATCACAGCCATTTCTTGGCCGCCACCTTGGATTTCACATCTTTTTTCACCATAGCCTTTTCAAGGACTGCACTCCTTTTTTTACAGCTTGGCTGTTTTTGATTAGATTTATATATCCACCACATACATATATTTACTCGCTGTAAAAAAAAAATAAAAAATTAAAAAACCTGCTGAAAATACATGGTAGTTATGTAACTGTTCACCCTCACTGGCTATGTTATAGTCATACCAACGTTAACATTGTGTAATCCAGAACCTCTGCGAGTTGCCATGTATCAGCCAATTTGTATTGTAAATACAGTGGAACTTTCCAGTCTGTAAAGGACATTGGCTTCCTCATTCAGGACATGAAAACAGCTGCTGAGGTCCCTATATAGACCTTCGTCAATGCAATTTTCCTTCTAGAAAAGAGCATGGCACAATAATAGTAAAATTTCATCAAAATAATTTGGTCCCAAAGTGTGTGTTAAATGCAGGTTCGACTATAATTCACTGCACAATCTGACAGTTTAACTACAGAGGTGACAACAACCCAGAATGCCATTGAGTGTATGAGCCACATATTTGAAATGTGTTTAAGACTGCATCATAAGCAAGTCAGTTACATGTTTCAGACTCCCTGTATTCACAGGCTTTAGCCTCCTCGCCGGTCCCTAGTGGGATAGCATAATGTATAAGTCCTTAAGCTCAAGTTGTTTAACTCAAGACTTTGGTGTATGTCACAAACATATAGCTTAAGTCTACTTCATGACCTTATCAATAAGACCACCTCATTATAGTGACTATGTTAAGTAAGTCCCAAATACAGCTATGGTATACCGTATAGCCTAACAGCAAACGGTTATCAGAGAAAATTTTTATCCTTAGACCTCCACAATATATAGTCTAATACATAATTTATTGGGATTGCTCGCAAATCTGCAAAAAAAAAAAAATTGAATTGGTAATATTGCCCCATCAAAATATTTATTATTTGTGACTGGGCCTGCAAAAACAAGACATGTGGGCACAAACTACACCCTATCACATAACAAGTCATATCTCAGTGATGGAATAGAATATATTTGCATTCTGTAACTTTTATTATAAAGTCAATCAAATGTTTAATACAGGCTAAAAATTGTATTACCATAGCACAGTGGCATAAAAGATAATGGACGAAAGTTTGAAACAGTAGGATGTACCCACATGTTCTGTTTTCGCAGGCCTGCATGGTCATATTTCATGACCTTTTGAAAAGATCACTTTGTATTAGACCATGTTAAGTAGGTCCCAAACATATATAGCTGAGGTCTACTTCATGTCCTCATCAATAAGACCTCCTCACTATAGAAGTAGCCCAATTGTAAACACAGCTAAGGTGTGTTTCATGACCTAAGACTAGCTTCATTATAGTGACCATGTCTAGTATGTAGGTCTCACTAATGACGAGTACTTTCTTTCTTGTGACAAAATCCAGCATAATGTGTTATTGCATGCAAAAATGATTGTAATGTTTCTGTAGATGACCTGTGAGTAAAGTGTACATTATGTGTAACTGTGTGCAAAGCATATCTCAATTTAGCCAATTGATTGTGCTTTGTCCTTTAGGGGGGAATCAAAAGACAGCTCAAAACTGAATCAGTGAAAGCACGCCAGATGTTAAAACAACTGGAAATTTTGACATACAACATGGATAACATTGATGTCCTGGTCAATTTTAACCAGTGTTTGAAAAAATTGTATGAGGAAACCCAAAGTAAAATGCCTAAAAAAGAAGGGCTGCTTTGTCGTAGAAGAGGGGATACTTCAGTAATTATCTCAGGGAGGAAGATTAAACGAGCAAGAACAACACTTCAGTGCTCAACACTGCCCAGATGCAAGCGTGCTAAGCAATCAAAAGCGAAACAAAGAGTTGGTTTGAAAGCAGAAAAGAAGAAGGTATTACTGGCCATATGACATTCATTTGAGAATGTTAAGCTTTGTGCTTTTTTCCATGCAGGTAGCAAGATTAGCGAAACAGAAAGCAGCACAATCAGCAATAGTGCAAGAAGAGGAAATGGCTCAAGAGGGATTAAATAGATAGGAAGCAGTACAAATGGGACAGGGGTTGCAAGAGCCAAGTATTGTTACAGCTGGAACTAAAATAGGTATGCACTGATGACCTCAGTGATGATATATCTTTACCTTTATATACATGTATAGGAGGAAAAGGAAAATGTATTTGTGGTTAATGCACTGGATGCCTAGCAACTGACTGCGAGAAATGTGTCAACTGTGTGGATAAGAAAAAATTTGGAGGCCCAGGTAAGAGAAAGCAGCATTGTAAGGAACGACAATGTCAAGGATTGTATTAGTGTCAAGTACTGCATCAAGGATTGTAATATTAGTGTCAAGTATTGTAATATTAGTGTCAAGGATTGTAATAATGTAACTTGATGATTAAAGTTCGTTCTACATAACAGTACATGTATAACACTAATTATACTAATGGGATGTAAGATAATGTAGTATGTAATTGTGTTTTTCCTTTTCTGAGGTTCCACTGTACGGTGGAACCACAGTGGAACCTATCTAAGACGAGACTAAGATTTTTTGGCCTTAATAAGTGGGTGGTTGCTTTAAATAGGTGATTTTGAGAATTAGCATACCATCCAATGAAATACTCACTGAAATGAGCTGTGCTATTGTTAAGATTAGGATGAGGGGTTTCCAACAACATGGGACTTCTTTACACTATCCAAGAAATCCATTAAACGTTTTAAAAGCTGGATTATCTACATAATCGGATATTTTCATTTCTGTCAGTTCACAATGGGTACAAGTGGATTTACATAACTATTACTGTATTTGTTAATTAATGACTTGTCGTGGTGACTATGATCGATGACTATATGTAGCTGCAATGACTATTTGGAGTAAATAACTGCTAGAAGTTTCTGTCCAGATTGTGCTCCTGTCAAAATTGTGCTCCTGTCAGGCTCCAGTGGTCAAGCAGAAGTGAAAACATCTCTGATGAAATTTTAGCATATTCACCAATATTTATCAAATTGTTAATCCACGAGAAATATTTTTGAATATTGGGATCCTTGTACATGATTTCGGGTTGGCAACCCCTTGAGGATTCACTAAATTGTTTTGTCAAATCTGTTAAATTATGTGTTGAACGCGAAGTACCATAAACAGGGAAAGTTTTGCATTCTTCATGGTTTCAAAGCAAACAGCAAAAGTTTCTCTGCTAAATAAATATTTTTGCAGTGTAGTGGTAATTACCAAGTAGCCAATTATCAGCACTTGTAAACTATAGAGGCTACAGGGTATATGAAGGCTACCAAGTTTCACAGTGGGCTGTTGTATCCTCTAAAAAATTTCTTACAATCGTTTTCATTTGGTGATTATTGTTGTTAAAGCGTTATACAAGCCATTCTGGTTAAGCATAGAATTGTGTAAAAATATTATATTGGAAACCAGTATGCTTTTACATCTAACCTGCATGAATATCTCCTGAACGGCTGGCCTCATCTTTGTAAAACTTCTGTGAAATGGAGTTATCCAAGGACTGCACCTTCCATAAAAATTTCACAAGGAACTGACAAGCCATCATGAAGTTACGTATAAAATCACATATCATGCCAATAATTGGTCAATCACGGAAGTACAGTTGCCAATAATAGGTATCCCATGCCGATAATTGGCACATGATAGGCATTGCATTTTCCTCATAACAAGATGTTCACTCACGTGAGATTATTAAACTTTGGTGCACTAAGAGACAAAGGACTGCTCTGTTAAATGGTTCAAACTGGAAGTTCATATGCCATTGAATTAAGGAATTACAATTGCGTGATGAAATGGTGCTGATAATTGGCGACTTACGCTACTACAAAGCTATGTTTAAGCTTTACCATAAAACTTTCACCATGAATAGTCTCAGTAAATCTTAACTGCAAAACTTTCTTTACGATACAAATTAAAGTGCTGTATACAAGTACAGGAAATACCTGGATTTGTCATGCAATACATTAATTACTCAATATTAAATAATTGCATTACTGTGGTAATGCAATACCCCTGAACCCTGCCTCTAAGTCCTATAGCACTGATTTCAAATTTACCAAATTGCTGGAGCATTTACAAATAATTATTATTCTGTTGAAGTATAAATTTAAATACCTGCTATACAGTGGTACCATTAAACATTACTCTGCTGTTTGGTATTGAAATTTGTTGAATGGTTGACACACCTTCTATTCCTGGCCATGTACATGTAACTACGATTTCCATCCCACTCTGTCCCGTATTTACTATTGCCACTCTCTATCATTACAATATACATGAATGAAGGAATGCTATCCATATCAAATCAGGATTATGCACACACTATAATACATAACCCTGAAAAATGTGTGTACACTGTTTAAAGGATTTGCCAAACTAACCATGACACCAACAGTTTTGGCCCCCACTATTTCCACTTGCATCTAGGCGGACCATAAACATGCATAAAAATTGATATTGGACAAGGTATGCATTATAATATAGCTATATCTTTAACATATATGAATAGCACACTACTTACTTGTGTTACTATCTCTCATCATTACGATCAGTGCCCCTATGGACATATACTCGCGGAAAATTAAACAAGCACGTGCATTGAAGCAAATAAAGTGTGATGGTAATAAAACTAAATTTCTTCAGCATAACTCACCTCCATTAAACTTCCTGTTATCAAAGCCATCATAGAAGTCAGCTTAATTTGGAATATTAGCATTTCTGTGTAACTAATCAGTATGCTAAAACCAAGAGTACATAATAATAGAGTAGGGAGGAGAGTGTCTAACTTCAGTTGATTCACCAAATTCACTGTGCTCAGACCTTGCACAATCAACTATAACCACCAAAGGTGACAAATGGCTTGCTCTATGAAGGAGGTTGTAGCACTTCTACTGCTTCAATTAGGAAATATCAACAGACTTCTGTTCACTTAAAGGTATTGATTTATTACTAGAAGTTTTATGGATTGAAGTAGGAAGGTTTGAGCACAGTGTGTTTGTATGGATTATATTGAGAGTTAGACACTCTCCTCTCTCTTCTATTATTATGTACTATACTCTTGCTAAAACGTTCTGCTGATGATCATATCAAACTCCCACCATCGATTCTCTCATGTCTGTCATTTACTATTGTACAATTAATTCTTACTACACGACTTGTTGTGCCGCTTACTATTCTTATTGCAAATGTTTAACACACATATGACACTGTAATGTTATGTAGACTCTAGTTCAGTTTCTTCATTACTGCAGGAATTCTCTTGATACACACTAAGTCGAGGTATACTTTGCACGTGCCTCTTGTATGCCTCCACCATTCCAAAAGCTATCTCTCTTTAATCTGATTCATAAAAATATGCAAGTGTATTTTACAAATGTTAATTCACTTACTCGTATGGTCCTTTTGGCCTTTCTAAATGCCTCAATTTGTATATCTTGTGCTCATCTTGCAGGATAACAGTGGAGGGATCCCATTTATTGCTGCCGTGGAAATATGTTTTTTTGGCCACATCGTTGTTCTTTTCCACAGCTACAGTTTGTTCATGTGTTATAAATACAGACCATCTATAATCATAATTAATTACGTACCACTTTCATGCCTCACTTCAAAGGGAAGAGGTGTATAAATGCTATATAGCACTGCTATCAGTGCTCAGGATAGGTGAGAGATAGTTTGATATACTACCTCTCTCATTAATGCATTCCAGGCATTCCTAGAAATCCTATGATTTCTTTTATGAAACTTTGTAATTTTCTGTGCTATAATATTATTGTGTAGTTTCAAGTTATGAATTGAGTAGTTTGTTTTGTTGAATGAAAATGTCACTGATTAGTTTATATTTTAATAGTGAGTAGCTAGCATGACATCATGTGGTGCTTAATGGATTCATTCTTTAGTTTATTTGTGGCTACTACAGTAAGTACTTAGTTTCATGTGGCTAGAAGACACTACATAGTACCAGTATCAGTCCTGTTCAAAGTTTTGTGGTAAAGTTAATGTAAATGTACAGCTAGCTAATGAAATCAAATCCACTGAATTGTGGTGGAAATTCACAACTTTTTTTTTGTCAACTGACCAGATCCTCCCTAGCCCACCTATGGCACACAAATAAAAATAGGAGGCTAGATAGCTGGTCTGGCCACACGAGACTAGTAAGCACTTAAAATGTTGTGTGCTCGCATTTTGCATTCTGCAGGCTCTTTGAGCTTTTACCACACATATTTGAAGTGCCTCGTTTATAATTTCTTTGCGATTGTGCTCCCACGATCAAAACTTTTGCATGCTCATGATATCACACTACGTTTGGCCACAAGAACACTTTTTTTGTTGTTCTTAACCACAATCAAAGTTAACATGGCCCAATATACACTTGCATGCCTGCCATTTACCAAACTTGCAGTTGAGTCACCCAAATGAAGCATATCAATTTTAACATGGGCACTTTTGATTTGCCTGATAACACTCGCGCTCATGTGTATAATATTATTACCACAGACAAATTACTCCTGCCCATGTTACAATTATTGTATTATATCTACTTACATTGACAACTGAACTGCTTCATGTTTCCATATTTCCTGATTACTGTATGAGCATGTTCCACCATCACATGTATATACGGAGTGATTTTATTGGGTTGGTATCCATCGGCAAGGGCATACTCTCCATTCCCAATTTTGATAAAATGTTTTACCCAATCTATAGCCTGTGAGGAAAACAATCCATAACCATTATCGACACCTTGTGATATAGTTCGTACCTTTTTATGCAAATCAGCACGTTCTGGTGTACGTGAGGAAATTGTTGTGTAAATACTACTGAAATCCTAGCAATGTTATGCATACATCAGTCATTTATTATTTTATGCAACACAAGTATGTACGTACTTCCCATAATTTCTTCAGATCTTCAACCATCTCACTTGGTTGACAGACACCAAATTTTGATGGCAATTGATATAGTAGTTTCTTTTTTGCTGGTCCCATAATTGATGGCCATTGCAATTTTTCACCCTTTTTAGGTGCCCAGACATAAAAATGCACCCCACACTCTTTTATACTCTTCACAAGGTTTTGGCCCATCCTCAGCGTTAATACTGCTTTGCCCTCTATCATGTGCCTCATAGTGATCTTGGGCTACAGCAGTATCAACTAGTGCTTGGATGAGCATGTCCATCACCCTCAGTAACAAATGGAGCTCATCTGGAACAATGTGGTCCAGCTCTAATTCCAGCAGGGGTGCATTTTTACATCCCAGAGATTGTGTCCTTGCATTTCTTTTAATGGAAGCAAGTGTTCTTTTTTTGGGTTGTTCATGAATTCGGACATTCATTTTGTGCCTGGATAATTATTCATCTTATATATGTACACAGTAAGACATTTTGTTGTGACCTGTCTACATCCTTTACTTCACACCAAATACATGAATGCTGTGAGCTGGCTGCCTTCATCCCCATTAGGTTTAACAGAAACTGTGTTATAAGTTTGCATATCATAATTCTAGTATTGTGCATATACATATTCTCACTTTGTAATCCGCACAGCATACTACCTCTACAGAATATGTTATGCCATCTAATGTGATTTCTCCATCATCTGCCAATGAATTGATGGATGCAATGGCATCCCCAAACCCATCCCGCAGAGCTTCATAACTCTCTGATGTCTTCAGGACTGCGATGGTATGCACTTCTGCATGTATATAGTACAATGCATATAATACTGTACCATCAGTTAGCACTTTTGTGTATGCAGTATCCACTTATTATTATGACTGCGTAGCACAATGATGCATGTACCTCTTACCATAGCAACTAAGAGTGCTGTCGTCTCTTAGAATACTGAAAGACAGTAAACAGAAGTTTGACGTTCTGCTATATTGAGCCCCATCCCCAGATACTTTGACTAAGAATGACTGGTTCTCTTCATAGTACAGTCTATGCTGTTTGATCTAGGATATGAATAGATGTCTAAATGTATTACTGTAAGCACTGGTAGAAATTTAAAGTGTCATTTTTTCCCTATAGTTTTATAGATTGTACAGTATGACCTCTCTTAACAAACTCTCCAAAATTAAGGACACAATAGAAAAAAATCTCCATAATAGCAAAAATGTCTCGAGAACAAGGAAAACTTCTATATATATTATAGCAAAAAATAGCCAAAAATTATGGGTCATAAAGTGTCCATTACAGAGAGGATACAAATATACAGTGAAACCTGGACACCTTGGGACAGACCAAAAATGTCCTGATTATCAAGATTTCCTGATTTCCATATATGTATGACTTTAAGACTATCATAAAATGTCCAGGTGTCCTTATTAACAGGTTTCACTGTATATGTAATGAATTAGTATCATGACCACTAACCACAAAGGTTTACTGGATGGCACTGAATACCTACGTACCTCATCTGCTGCATGTAGTTGAAAAATGTCCATAAAATCAAATTGGGCACCATCATAGGGACCAGGTGTCTTGCTTATTGTTGGAACTTTTATTCCTTTCTTAAATTGCTTTAGCTATAAACATGAAATGCGATACAATTATTGTAAGTTTCATTTTACAGTGTGTATGTGTGCATGTCAGTCAGTGTATCTGTATATGAAGTATGTGAGTATGTAGGTATGCATGTAGGTGTAATTGAATATGCTCATTTACCTTGTAGGATCTAGGGAGATCTTTGAACAGCATTGATATTTCATGATAAAATTCCATGGAAACCCCATGTTTCAATAAATAATAAGTCAACACAGCAATGTGATTCTGCTCAACATTGGTGTTTTCTTCATCCACCACGACTGCTGGATTGTATTGTTCTTCGGTGCTAAGTTCCAAGGATTTGATATAAAGACCGATTTCAGCCAACGGTGCTCCCAAGCAGATTTCCATGTCCTCTTTTATTTGAGCACGGCGGCATTGCTTCTGTCATGTTCCAACTTGTTCATAAAGGTTCCCTTGAATTCAGAAAATTAAATGTTATGCACTGATATAAATTATTGCATATCTCCACATATCACTTTACTTCACAATAATTATGCATTTTGTATGCTCTAAGGTAACAATTAATGCCTTTGTAATAATTTAGTTACAGACCTGAGTAAGTGTGAGGTTTGATGTGCACTGTCTTGTATTCAACTTCATTGGTAAACAGTAGCATGCTTGTGCTGTGATCCAGTAAAGCTTTATGTTGGGGATACCCTGTAGATTTGCATGCAATTCTATACTTCTTCATGCAGGAACCTGTATGGAAAGGGAAAATGTAGCTGTCAATAAAATAAGTATAAAAACACTTGTGTAATTAGACACCTGTATGATTCAGTGGCCAATCTGGACTCTACAGAATCTACATCAGTTTTAAGAGCGAGAACCTGTCATACGTTGTACAAGACCCTTGACACCATTCAATCACGTCTATACCCTCAATAATCACATCTTAAATCTATCTGATCAACATACTTACTTGGGAGTAATCCTTAATACATCACTATCTTGGTCACCACACATTTCTAGTATTGTTACTAAAGCATCTAAAACACTTAATTTCCTGAAACGTAACTTAAACAAATGTTCAGAACAAGTTAAAGAATCTGCTTATCTAACAATGGTCAGGCCACAACTAGAATATGCATCTGACGTCTGGGACCCTCACCAAACTGGAGATATTGTAGAGCTAGAAAAAGTACAACGAAGAGCAGCACGCTGGGTAATGAATGATTATGGTAGACTTAGTTCTGTCACCTCAATGTTAAATCAGCTTTCATGGCCAACTCTCCAGACTCGCTGCAAATTATCTCGACTACAAACTTTACACAAAATTTTTTACCAACAAATATCACTTACAATTCCTCCATACTACCTACCAACATCACGATCCACGAGACAGTACCATCCACTGCACTACATCTTACCACAAGTGTCTACCACTGCACACCAAAATAGTTATTTTTCAAGAACAATTAATGATTGAAACTCCTTACCAGTAGATCTTGTTGAAGTTGCAGATGCTGACATTTTTAGAACTGGACTACAATCATTATTGTAATTGTGTTACATGTATTCGGGCAAATCTGAGCACACCAGCAGGGCTGACTGCTCAGTAATAATTATACAACCAAGTACTAAGAATAATACGAAACGCGGTTAAAATTACGTCATAAATAATTAATAATTAATGTTTGAGAAAACTACGAGGCCTAGAGACATGAACTAACCGGGGATAGATTAGCCTGTGAATGAAGGCACAAACGTATAATCGTCGCTCCTGTTTGTGCTGATGACTTGACCATACGTGTAATTCTATATAACGCCCAGTACCACACCCTTGCTTAATTACTTACATATTGCGCGAAGAAGATTAGTGATGCCCGTGCAGGAGAGCCAGAAGCCACTTGTGTAAACAAGAAGATTACAAGTAAGTTTTTATGTTTGTAACATCTCAAGTCTCCATGCCAGCTGCCAGTGGATTCATTCACGTAAATAAACAATACAAGAAAACATTAAACTGACATATGCCACGCTCTTTATAATAAGCTTACAGTTACATATAAAATACAAGTAAACAATTTTGTCTTGTGTAGCTGGCATGGCGAACTTTCTTTGTGTTGGTGTCAGGCAATTCAATACGTGCTTAATCTTTTTTGCCTTCACCTGGCATAGCTACTAGGCTCTAGTGGCTTGGCTATCTTCCTTTATCTGGTTCATCTGGCTTGCATACGCCTACAGCATTGTGTAGCTATCTCCTGAAAGTTGTGTATGCATAACTATAGTGTGTCACCCATCACTGTGCCATTGCTACATCACTGATGAACCTTACTTAGCTCTAGTTGATGTTGATATGCATTGCTGTATATTGGCTAATAATATTTATCTGCATGGTGATGTTGCCTATAATGTATTGCTGCATACAATACTGCAATAATGTATAGTTCTCTCCTGTATGTTTTGTATACATATACTTTGTACACATCACTGTGCCATTTATACCACACCAATGATGTACTGGCACTTAGCTACTGGTGGCCTTTAGTTACGATGCCACTATTGTGTTATATCTGTCACTACTGTGACATATTGAGTTGATTTGGGGATAATGCATTCACTACCTAATAGCCTCACCGGGGGGCTGTCACGTTGGTGTATGTACTTGGTTGTATGTGACGCGGTCCTAGTAATAATAATAATAATAATAATAACCTTTCCCTTGATGCAAGAGTTCGCCATTACAGAGAATTTTAAAATGCTGGCACCAAGCTTTCTCTGCAGCTTATTTCTCCTGTCCCAAAGTAAGTACAGCTTGTTGGGAATGCATATGGAAGCTATTGTTCCCTTATGCCTCATGCTACTGTAGTAAGGATTCGCAGTAGGACTTTCCACCTTAATTTTCAGCATCTCGATTTGAGCATCGATATCCTTTAGCTTCTTCTTGTCAGCATCAGACATTGCAGTTACCTAGCTATTCTACCGACGAACATGTACGCTACAAATAACAAAGCAATGCATTGACATAGCTTTTATAGTAATTTGACTCCCGCCTTTATTGCCTATTTACGTATAACGGTAGGGTCCGCAGTCCGAAAAATCAACTTCTACAAACCCCTACCATTGTGGGATGTTCATTGTAGTATCCCATTGCTTGATCCACCATGAAACCGGAGGCACGATTGTTGTCTTCACAGAAAGATTGTTTTCAGTATCTCGCAAGATGCAAAATTTATTTTTAAAATTTCGTGCTCCACACAAAGGATCGGATGAAACTTGCTACTTAGCCAAATCGTATCCAGAGATGATGTAGTTGAAAAGTACGCACAGAAATAAGTAAATGATTTGCTGGGTGCCCAGCACAGGGTTGCTTTCTTTGAAAAACAGACAAAGAGATACGAAGTTTCGAATTCAAACTGCCCTACCACCCAGGGCGAGAGAAGCCAACTCTTCCTCATAGTGTTTTGATACAGTTGGGTGCATAGTCTGTCTATGCTGTTAGTTTGGAAAAGATCTGAGACTTCTTACCATCTGGGTGACGACCGTCAAAATTTTCTGTAGCATCAAAGAATTATGCCGCGCTTTCTAGTCATTTCCAGCGCTTCTGCAGCCACAGCAACCATCAATTATAAACTAAAACTATGGTAAAAGATGTCCCTGAACGTTTGGTAGCAGCAGTTGTCAATTATTATTTCATCCACGGCTTCCATGCTTCGCTCTAAGGTATGCATCAAGGAGGCAGCAAAATCGTCCAAATTTGACTTCACACTCCACAGCAGCTTCAAATCTTTGCTAGATCATTCTACATCACCATTATGCTGCAAAACATCCAAAACCAAACCGAAAAAAGCACAATATCTTTCATTTTTGATTCGAGCTGGGTGGAGTTCCTGGTGAGCTGTAGTCTCGCGTAGCCAGACCGCTTTTTCTCCGTCACGGCGCTTATCGATTAGAGATTATAAGCGCCTACTCCGAAATTTCGGAGTAGGCGCTTATAATCTCTAATCGATAAGCGCCGTGACGGAGAAAAAGCGGTCTGGCTACGCGAGACTAGGTGAGCTGCTGGTATACTGCATCATATGAAATCACAGAAACACCAACTACTACTACTACCAAACGTTTTGATCCATCATTTATCATCATTCTAAACAAAATTAAGTGACCAGTGTGGCATCAGAAGTACTGGAAAGCACTTTGGTACCATTGAGAGAATCCCTTGAAATGACGCACGAAAATTTTGACGTTCTTCACCCAGATGGTGAGAAGTCTCAGATCCTTTCCAGACTAACAGCATAGACAGACTATGCATCCAACCTTATCACATCACTATGAGGAAGAGTTGGCTTTTCTTGTCTTGGCTGGTAGGGCAGTTTGAATTCGAAAATTTGTTTCGTTTTCTGCTTTTTGAGAGAAAGCAACCCTGTGCCTAGAACCCAGTGAGTTATTTGCTTATTACTGTGCGTACTTTTTAACTACATCAACTCTAGATAATATCTAGCTAAGCAGCAAGTTCTATCCTGTTCTTTGTGTGGAGCACAAAATTTTAAAAATAATTTTTGCTTCTCACGAAATATTAAAATCGATATTTCTGTGAAGACAACAATCGTGCCTCCGGTTTCATGGTGTATCTAGCAATGGGATATCACAATGAACATCCCACAATGGTAGAGGGATCGATTTGTAAAAGTTGAATTTTCGGATTGCGGACCCTAATAACGGGATAAAGTGAGTGCTAATTTGTGCGGCTAGTGCCAAGCTGATTCTACAAGGACCTTTAAGGATCGTAATTATAAGAGCACTGGTGGAACACATAGAGGACAGAAAATACACTACCCAATTAGATGTACATTAGTAATTAAGCAAGATATAGGAGGTGGGGTCTATTCTACGGAACGGAACGGAACGGAATGATGGACTAAACTGCGGAACGGAATGCTTTCTCAGATTGAAGCTTGCAGCTTACCATTGCTGTACAAGTTATCAGTGGCACTTCCAGCAGGTAATCAAACGTTACCACAAGAAAGATGAAACGAATTTAAGGATCAATTGTGGGTTCTTGTTGGTTGTCATTAGTAACGAAGTACTAATTGTGGGAATAGCTGACTCAGTGTGTTCATCTTCGGATATATCAAGTAGGGAACTAATGCATGACTTGTTTTTACTAGTATGTGAGTTATTTTTACTTATACTTGACTTTAGAATGTACAGTCTGAGGCCCAGCCTTTCTAATCGGCATAAATCAGTATGTGTATAGCTACACTACAAAGGAAACAAGTATGGTGACAAGCTGAATCAACTCAGTCTAAGCAGAATCTAAAGGAATTTTGTGCAATGTGTGAGGAGCAAACATTCAGATACCTCAAGGAGGCTATATTGTGTGAACATCAATGATTCATTAACAGAGTAGTGGACTATTGTCAGATATCTCAGCCTGAGTACTGAGTTGAAGTCTGGATGGGGTCTATTTTACAGAATGGAATGCTTTCTGAACCAACTTGCAGCTTGGCTAGCTGCTATCATTGCTGAAATTGCATTTTATCAGTGGAACCTCCAGGAAAATGGAATAGGATAATTATAAAACATTAATTGATTGTTTAGGTAATCATGACTTTATTCAGTCTAATAAACAGAATATATGGTTGATTGAGTGAGGTATCACTTTCAGAATGTTCAGACGACCAGCGATGAGATGCATGGATTCATCAAATTTTTGTTGTGGTTGGAGACATTAAATATCCAAAAGCAAACTGACTGTATAATATTAATTCACTTTCTTTATATTTTCTCAATTTTGAGCCTGTATACAAATAATTGAATTTTCCTTGTCAATAGAAATCCTAGAATAAGATGGGAGAGAAACTTATCTTTGTTTACCTATACTGTATAACCAAGAGTTCGTAATACTGATTTGTATGGGGGAGAGTGTCTAACTCTCAGTATGGCCTGTACAAACACCCTGCGTAAAGTTCACCTTTCATCAAATCAACACCTTTACTGGGGGATAGAAAACTGTTGATTAGTGTTGCTGAAGAAGGTAAAGCCTTTGTTCTGAAATAAGGCCGAGGTGTTACTTTAAGCAGGGTGTTTGGTGAATGAGTTCAAGTTAGACACTCTCCACCTTATTATGAACTCTTGGTACAACTTCAAAGGAAAATGAAGAAAACATACAGATGAATCAATAAAATCACTACAGTAAGGTGAATTACAGACTAGTGAGATCTTGGTTAATTAATGACAGTGGTTGGAGATTAAGTGTGGTAGCTTCTTGTTCTTGAATATGTTGCAAAGTGGAAGTACAAATCAAAATGGGATATCAATTTCATTATGAAAAATTTGTATACATAAATAATATACCATTACTATTTCATTTGTCCTCCACTTAAACATGCTCCAACAGTACTAGTGTCAGTAAATTGGCAGTGAGTCTACCTTGAAATCTCAACTCTAGAGTAGATCCAACACAGGACAGCCTGCACTGTAACAAATACATGTGATCCCATTGTAATTTCATGGACCAGCTGGACTGGGAATCACTTGAAAATAGACGAACAAATTTAACCTGTTTTGTTTGAAGTGAAGCATGTGAAATGTTACACTTAAGAAATCCTAGGATTCTAGGTGGTATGTAATTAATGTGTGTTCCATTTCAGGTCTGACTAGATACATTGAAATTACACACACATCCTGGTCCAAATCACGTTTGCCTGGTGGCTACGGGCATGGTTTCACATGCGGCTTATAATAGAGATTTGGCTGATCTTGGAGTTTTGGCATTTAGCCTGATTCAAGGCTAGCATCCTTGAATTGTGCAACAGATAAAATCAGCTCACTATTGAATACGGCATTAGTCCACTGCACCAGCTGTTAATATATAAATAACTCCATGCATACACTTCAGTGATGTTTGCAGAATATACCCTCCTTGCGGTCTGCCAAAATATTTGCTCCTCACACACTGCACAAAATTCAAGTTTTAATTCAGCTGGCTCTTTCCTGTTACCAGTATCTTCCTGCTTGCTTTATTTATACACTGACTTATGACTTGAAAGACCGGCCCAGACTGTTTTCTAAAGTCTAAATAAGAAAAACAGCTCACATAAAGTTCCCTTCCGTATGGATGAACATCACTGATACAGCTCATCCCACAATAATACTTCGTTACTAATGACAACCAACAAAAACCCACAATCGATCCGTTAATTCTTTTTGTCTTATGTTTAATCACCCACTGGAGATGCCACTGCTAACTTATAAGGGAAGTTTCAGCACTGGTAAGTTGCAAGCTTCAATTTTAGAAAGCGTTCCGTTCCGTGGTTTAGTCCATCATTCCGTTCCGTTCCGTTCCGTAGAATAGTCCCCACCTGCAAGAAGAACAGAAAAGGAGAATTTGTAGCTAAGCCTAAGGGATTTAGGGAACTATTAAGAGTAAAATTGTGTAAAATAAATGTCGTGTAATATTACATTTGTAATACAGAACTACTGTAATGTTTATTGTTTGTACATTCATAATAATTATGTAAGTATCACATGTATTACTTATCTATGAGAATTTTCCAATTAAAATGTACAAACTACTGTTCAGGCTTGTTCAAGCTTTGTTGTAGCTTCGTAGAATAGTGTAGCTGCAAAGCTAAGAGTTGTTGTCTCACCTCTAACCACATGCATCCATAATAATCTACCACAAGTTACAAAGGAATGTTTAACATCTGCTGCACACTGTGCCTATTTTCAATGACTCAGTATAGCTCCTTTTATGGATAGTCATAAATTGTGGTAACACATTTGCAAGGGTTTGTGGCTTACCACAGTGTATTAAAAGAAGCTTGTCACTGATGTAGGGTACTCTCATCTTAGCGACACAAGAACATTTAGCTTTTAAATAATTTTGTGCTTTATCAACATCACCAGCCATTTACAGTCACTATCACAAGGTATAACTTGTTTAGCACTACTGAGCCAATAGCATGCACTCACAAACATACACATTAGTTAGATTAGTGGTTTTCTGTATAAGGCAGTGTAGGCTATACCTGTACACAGACTAGGAATAGCAGAGCACTCGTGTCATATGGTAAAGAGGTACATCCATACACACATACATACAATGGAATGTGCTGCCTGGTGCTGCCCATCAATAGTTAGGTTCTGGTAAGAAGCAGGAGAGCTTTGCTTGGTCAATGGAGGTGTGCTGCCAGTGTGTCAGCTCTCAATTCAAGGCACATCTCCCCCAGGCCATTGGCTGCATCAAATGATTATGTAAGTACTCAATTTATAACTCAATGACAATCAGGTTCCATGCAGTAGTGCTCTATGTATCTACCGATAATTGCATGTACAATTATAATATTCATACTACATGGTTGCTACCCATTCACGATTCATGTCTTTATTGACAAGTAAAATTTTATCAGACCCAGAAGGTGATCTTGAGAGGTGTCCATCCAATCATTTTTTCAAGATGTACAGAGCACTGCATTATGTTTCAAACCATATGATAATTTCTTGTACCTGTACTTTTACACTGGAATAATGACACTTTCAGAAGATTGCCTATTTCACAGTATTTATAAGCTAGCAAAGCAACAAAGACACTTTAAAATCATTGTATGGATTTGTGGCTAGTTAACTTTTGTCTAATAGATCATTTACAGTCACTATATAGATTCATTCTACCAGGAGCTTATAAGCCTGCATAGAAATAAGACATAGTTGACATAACCATAAGTGGCATAGTGTGCAACAACACCCCTAGCTAGTTTCACACATGAAACTGAGGACTTTGCTCAATGTATAGATTTCTACCATTTGCAGTACCATCATTTCCATCAGTATATTACATATGTGCAGTGTCCAAAGGAATGGGTTCAGGTTAGTAGTTTGGAATCAAAGTACGTACAGTGGTACTATATAATTATTAGGGATCATGAAGAATTGGGCTTTTCTGGCCAAAAATATCATCAGTCTCAAGATAGGTGTCTTGGCAAGGCCTAAAATGCTTTCATCAAGTTGCAACAGAATTAAAAAAAAAATCTATTTAAGAATTTTCTACTGACTGCCTGATTCCTTCAGACAAGCGTAACTTGGTGGTTAAGGGCTTTCACTGTTAGGTGTCCCTTTAGCTCTACTGGTGCCCTTTGGCAGACCAAAGCACGTACAATGTATGTATTATGAATATACCATTGTCTCCCATCAATTTCCATTGATAGTGCCAGGTGTAAGTTCGTGGTAGCTAGCTAGCGTGTTCAGTCTCTGTTTACATGATGTTCACAACAAAAATTGTCTTAACAACTAGATTGATTGAAGAGGTGTTCCTACCACTATTTTCCATCTGTAATGGGCTGAACATGGCTGAAAATGAAGCATAAGGGAACTTTGCTTTTACAGTAATTATTGATAAAGCTAGGGCATGTACCTAGACACAGTATGGTATGCTGGACGCCATTCTTACTTTTGTTGCAGTATGTATATACAAGTTCACCCACAATAAATACATTACAAAATAGTAAACAATCAAGTAGAAGGAATAATTAGGAATTGTAAAGGATCAAAAAGTGGTGAAACAAGAGAGGTTACATATACCAGCAGATTTACTAGACATTCAATCCCTTATTCTGTCATAGACTGAATTAGGGATTAAACTTGCCCACTAGTATATCTGCAGGTATATCAACCTCTCTTATTTCACTACTTTTAAAACCTATTCCCTTCTTCCTTTTTTTGATACTTAATTCAACTCAAAAAACTACTGCTTGTATATATGTAATTGCTGCAGAGTTGGAACTTACTCCCACCAGGTGTACAGTAAGTTTAGCCCCACGTTTAATTGCAAATACAAGCATGAAGGTGTTTAAAAATAAGTAATGACAGCAATATTGCTTACGTCTATGTGTACTAAAGAGTCATAGTTCCCATCCGTCTACGTGCTTGATCACGTCAAGTGATGACTTTAGTCCACCTTCTTGGCCCTAGTGAAACAGTGCTACAAATGTACTTCTCATGCTATATACATTCAAAAACAAATAACTTTGTAGTCACTTAAATAATTGTCACATTATAAACTCGCTGGCTTGAACGGATTAACACATAATGTATGGTATTCTATATAGACAATAACTAAGCCAGGTATATGATGTACTTTTCTTTGGCAAAGAAGTCAAACTGATGTCACCAGACAACATCGGGGATGAGAGTATTGAGTGCATGCCCATACTTACATAGATTGGGCTGAAGCAGAGATATTTACAGTCAAGGCCACTACTGTATGTTAGCCACTTTATCTCTAGGAATACATTCGTAAAGCTCATGGGTGTGATCTTCTTTGCAAATGCTCTGTACACTGATTGTCCTATCTAGCTAGCAACTGTATAAACTTGAGTTTATTATTAGTGTTGACATTTTATGGCCACTTCAATTAGTGATAGAGTCAGATAGACAATAACATACACTAGATACAACTGTAATACAATTACTTAGGTAATGGTAGTGTTTCATCATATACAATCTAGTGCTGTACACTGGTGTCCAATTAACCAGTTATTAACCAGTGTTGTCTAGGTCAGCCAATAACTGGTGAAGAAACCTTTAAACCTGTTATTGCCCACCCACTTGGTAAACCATAAATTACCCCTGCTGACAAGTGTTAACATCATAACATAACCTCAAAGAATGTGTAAATATGTGATTGTAATAACTGTTATTGCTAGACAGGATGTTGATGGTCACTTTGGTACCACCCTAAACCTTCCAGCAGGCTTGTTGACTTGCATTATGTCTGCCAATATACAAACAAACCAATTAACCGAATTACCCAGTTATTGCCAATTATTGCCAATTATTTGTAGGCAATTAACTGGTGACAAAAATTTTGTAGGTGTACAGCACTAATATTACAATCTGTAATGTACAGTTTCTAAGTGGGGACCTTTTAAAGTATATGTTGCTATAGTATAAAATGCATTACTGCTGCAATTGGTTAGGCTTCCCATCCATATTTGTAAAACCAAATACCATATCACACAATGTGATTAAGTGTAATGGCTTCGGTGGTGCTGATTTAGATGGTCTGGGTTCGATAAGTACATAGAAAGAAGTTGGTTTGCTTTTTGCAAATTTTTCTATCACGAAGTATACCCATACTGTACTTAGGACTTGCTTTAAATGGCCATTATTCTAATTACTGAAGTACACCACTATTTTTGTGACTTGCTTAACGTGGTCACTTTAATAAGGTCGTCCTATCAAGGTCATGAAGCACACCTTAGATGTGCTTGCATCCTACTTGACGTGGTCACTATAATTATTAAAGAGGTCATGAAGTACACCTTAGCTATGTTTGAGACCTACTTGATGTGACCATTTTAATGAAGTAATTTTATAGAAGGGTTTAACTAGAAGGCATTGCACTATATAGCAATCAGCTGCAGGATTTATATATTTACATGCATGTTAGAGAAAAAGACCATTGGGGAAAACCACTACAGGCAAACTTTTTCGAAGTATTTTTGGACACTGCATTACTGCATCAGATAATCACTATATACCTGAACTAGAAACCTTGTAGTTGCACTTTATCAATGACTTTGCTGAAAGGAACAAGCAGGGTGGCTTTTTGATATGGGTGGTTTATGAGCATGAAATGTAAAGGACCTGCCAATTAGCACTGACCTGAAGATAAATGATTATTCCGTGGTGATCAAAAGGTTCCAGGCTTGATGGCAAATCAGTGTTGTTGCTTTTTACTTAAATAAGCAAGAAACTTTACTCAAATTGCTCCAGTCTACCTAGCTGTCCGCATTCCTGGTAATATTCCTATCACATTATACAATATCAGACTAGTGCACACATCTATTAGTTTGTTTTACTTTTCCATTACCTTCCACATTAAAGAGTTGGTTTTACGCACTATACTAAGCATGTATACACAAAACAAAGCAAAGTCCAGCAATTCAACAGTGGGATTCCTGTGTACCACTCGACTTGCATATAGGCTTTTGTCTAGTTTTCAAGGAGGTTTTTATGAGAGGAAAGGGGGATGGTGTCAAAATTATGTGCCTTTCATGTGTATAAATAGTATCTATGGGGTCTGGGGGCATGCACCCCAAGATTGTTTTTTGCATTTTGGACTCCCAGATCACTTACATTCTTAGGTTAAAATTACTTATAATACGTACACAGGCACACACATACATCATGCATTTTTCAATATGACAGCTGTTGTCCAGACTTCCATTTAAACTTTGCTAAAAGTGTAAGGGGGGCAATAGTTTATCAAGTTCGCTCCCCTCCCCCTCTTAAATGAAACCATGAGTAACATGCAGGAAGACTGTCCAGAGAGATGTCATGGCCACAGCAACCTACAAAGACAGGGGTGTTTGCTTCCCCAGTAAACCACAGGTACCCATTAATTCTATAGCTGCTTCCCCCAGTTGATACCAGGTCCCCATTATATGGCTGGGTACACTGGAGCAATGTGAGTAAAGTTTCTTGCTAAAGGAAACAATAACACCAACTGGGCAATGAACCTGGAACCTTTTAATTATCAGGCTGATGTTCTCTAGCCATTTTGCTATGCTGCCTCACACAAGCACACACAGATTCCCACAATTTACCTATTCAAGTTAGGCATCTGGTTATGCTGACAGACAGACAGACACATACATCATACATATATACACCTATACCATGCACAAACACACAGACACAGACATACAAATGGATACCACACCAGGTGGCTTGGTGCTTCTCAAACATTTTCACCTTTCAGATCTTCATAGCATCTAGACATCCACCTCTGCATCATCCTCACTTCTCTGAATACTTGTCTGTAATTAAGTGTTGCACTTGTAATAAAGTATAAATATATATGATAAATTGACTACATACGTTAGGATATATCCACCAACAGCAGAGAAAAGATGAAAGTGGTAAGGCTTAGTCACGTAAACGTGTAGGATATGCACTAAGCTAGTCTCACAGGGGTCATGAGCTTTTTTCATCACGGAAAGAGAATATTTTGTGCTCTAATATCTTATGCTTGGGGCTAACTATCGAATAATGTCCAATGTTAGATTGAATGATTTATAATTTCAACTCTCAGCACTCAGTAAAATACAAATAACTACACAAATAGAAGGTTGGATTAGGGATGAAAAAAGTAGTGAAGCAAGGGAATACCTAAAACATAGAGCTTGTCTATACCTGTAGATATACTAGCGGATATTGAATCTCTATACCGCCGTACTTCAGTCAACTCAATTAGGTATTAAATGCCCAATAGTACACTATTTATAAACTATTCCAACTTTAAATATTCTTACTAAAATGAATCCTCACTAATAGGGCCACCTCTTGGAATGGCCTCAACAATGAGGTGGCCATATTAATGAGGTTACAAAGTACATCTTAGCTGTGTTTAACCTACTAAAGGTGAACGAGGTGGCCACTAAGTAAGGTTTCGCTGTGCTTGTTCATTTACTTTTTTTTAACATCATTATGGCTGGTGAACCTGCACATGCTGCCATGAAAGGTGCCCAACATACTACAACATCCAGATGCAAGCCGAAACAAATATTACAAGAAGTGAAGTGCCATTTAGCTGCATTTTCAGCTATGTATCTTCAGCACATTACACAGCTTTACAGACAAAAAAACAGAACAAGAAACATTAATCCAGTCACTACAGAAAACACTAACAATTTTTGTAATAAACCCAATAGTCAGCAGAGAAGAAACCATATGTGCTCCTGTGATCAACACCTGCAGTCTGGCACTGTCAGTAGAATTAATGGGATACAGAGGAATGTAGTAATCAGCCTGGCTGAAGTTATGAAAAAATCAAGCTTGTAGCCTTAGTGGTTATCTTGTTTTGAAGGCATCAGATTGGAATAGGTTTTACTACAGTATACACTTTTGGACTTGGTTACACCTCATTTTGCCAAGATGCAATGAAGTCATTGTGAGGCTAGTGAAACTTTTGGTCAGAATAGCCTAATTCTTCATGATCTCTAATATTACTATGTATCTATACAGAGCTCAAAGCAGAAAGTTCGTGGACAAATACTTTGCAAAGTATTAGGTCATTTTGAAGTGGGTGGCCATTCATGAGATATTGTTGTAATATGATACAAAAGGATGGGCCAGAGGTTGCCACAACACATGTTTGTAGTATTTATTTATTGCCAGCTGCTTGTTACATGCTCTTATGTAGCAAAACACAGACCCAACAGACCTTTGTACATTATCATGTGGTCTGAAAGTGGTCAGAAATTGGCCACTTGCCAACTATTATTTTTAACTCTGTCTACACAACATACACACAAACAATTACCAATTACAACCATATAACATAACCAACAATAACCATCAATTAAGTAAAAATGTTCTGGCAACATTCTTATACATATACAACTAAATCCCAATTACATTTAATATGCAACTTTTATACTTTTATGAGATGGATATAACAGCACAAGCCATAACAAAACTTGTTCTTATAAACACTACATGTTTTTTTCTAATGTGAATATAATATCATGATATTATCATACAGTGTACGTCCATGATTATCGTGATGCACTTTTATTGACATCGCCCAGCCCTATGTAATATAGTGCCACGCCATCTTGTTACACCAGTAATAATTGGTACAGTTGAACCCAGTAACTAGCTAGTGCTCTTCATCACCTACACATGATACTGGTAAGTTAGCTGCAGTGCCAAGGCAGGTATTGGTGTCTTACTTTCCTACAAAATGGGATGCATTGCCGTGACATAACACTAACAAGCAGCATGCATTTACTGTTTCTAGCTGGCTCCATTTTCATTTCTACACCAGATCCATTGAATCTCGCATGAGGTAAATTAGTTTGTGCTGGTTGTGAGGATACTTGTCTGGTAGCTACGACAAAACATACTATAGTTCACGATTTTAATTCCAACACAATTTTCTTACTCGAACTGATGCAATACTTGTTGATGCCACTACAGTAATCAACCTGTATCACCAGTCTACCACAGTGAAATGTCTGGCTCTTCAGAAGGCAGGTAAATTTATGAGCAAGGTATTACCTGTGCAGTCTTTCATAAACTCTTCACTGACTTGGCAAAACAATGATGAGAGGTACATGCATACAATGTCTTTTTCACTGCTAGCTGACTATTTTCTTTAAAACAGTTTGACACCAATACAAGCCTCTTCAAGGCAAAGATGCTGAGTAGGAGGTGTTAGAATGATGCAACATAGAACCTCCAAAGACGCTGGTATGTGGTGTCTATAATATATCAGAACATAAGCAACATATCATATTTTAAAATTAATGGATACAAATCCAATTGGTGGTTTTAAATAAACATACTAGAACAGTAATATGTATGTACATGTTTGTAAAGCCTGGCAGCTAGCTAATCGTTTCTTACACTGACCCATTGTACAATTAAATAAGTAGTCAAAACTGCCAACAAATCCTCGCTCTTTTAAGCCTGGTAGTGTCTACATATTAGTCTGACAAAACATCCTACATAAACCCCAATGACAGGAAAGTGACTGCATGGACTGTCTGCCATGTACTGACGAAACTGGCAGTAGGGAAAGGTGCTTTTGTTACACAAACATTGCTTTTATATCATAGATTATATATTCTATGCTAGTCTTCGGCAGCTGTTTGTCCGAAGAATTATCTCTGGAAGAACCCATAACAGAAATAAAGAGTTGGAGCGCTAAAGCATAGATATACTAAACCATAGATTATATATACTACGTACCCGGGATTGGAAACGCCGGTTTTTATCCAAACTATCCGCGTTGGAGTGCACCCTTATGACAACGAAGCGCCTAGCCAGGCGAGTAGTTGATTCTTTTCATCTTCTTGTGAGTTCATAGCTAGCTAATAGAGATATAAAGGCTACTTAACTCAACATTTCGTATTTCGTGGGTTTACTAAATGAAGGCATTATTTGGAGTTAGCTGACCAGGTGAACTCTACAGGAATGGGCGGTCAGCGGCGGGGTCACCGGTTCTTTGAATTCTTACTCAGACCATGCTCAGACACAATGGTACGTACGTTATTGTTACAGAGCAGACAGCACACGTGATATGGCAAGGGAAATTACAAAACAAATTAAATTTTATGCAATTACAAAATTAGAGTGCATTTCTAGATGGAAAGTAGCCCTTAGAGTAGAAATTTTACTGGTGTGATGAGTTTGGGAGAATGAGACTATGACATTGATGGTATAGCCTGGTGGATCTTTCCATTGTAATGAAATAGTTGAACCATCCAGTTGGTGTCTAAAATTGTATCGGAATCTACCAATGATTGAAGTCTTCTGGTTTTATCATAATGTAATGTAATTTAAGCACACGGGGTCACTAATACTGCATGCTTGTGATGTAACCTCATGACATGTCAAGACAAATGGGGATTTGAAACAGACCATTTCTCCCCCACCCAGTGACAAAGAGAAAAAAAGTGGTCTGGCCTAACGGTATGGGTACCGGTCTTAAAACAACTACAGCATGTTCCATTGACGGGGTAACAGTAACTGTAGCTATGGTTGCAAGTATGGTGCATTTCTTGTACAATATTACGTTGTAATACCATTAACCATTGTGGGATTCTTCCATTGCAGAGGACAAGCTAAGTGTCCAGAATTACCTGCCCTACTTACCTTAAAGTGAATGTACCATAGTAGTGAGAAGAGTAGTGGTGATAAACGTACATGGCATCTCTGCTTAGCACAGTGCAGTATATGATTACTGTGATTTCCCTCTCTTTTGACTGTTGCATTGTGAATGCATGACATCAATGTGTTTGATGTACAGTGGAACCTGTCCTAAGCCGGTCACCTTCAGGCCAACATTTCTTGACATTTGCTTTATACAATTGGGTTAGTGTATAGCTGCCTCACTAAAGGAATTAAAGTTAGCCAATTTCAAGAGGTGACCTTTCTATACAGGACAGGTTCCACTATACATTATACAATGTTAGTGTTGCATTTGCTAATGTAGCTCAATCTTTATATGTAGACTGTTTTTGTAGGTCAACAAAACTCTTCCTGTGCTGTGTCTTTCTACCACTTGTCAAAGGATACAGTGACAGTGCTTGTTGCTGTGAAAGATTCATCTCACATTGAAACTGATAGGATTTTTGTAGTGGACAAGTTGACTATAGAAAAATTATATAATTTCTATGCTGTACCAAGCTCAGGCTGTTCTTAGTAATAAACTAACAACATGACGGTACGGCACAACAGTGTATGTTGCAACATATTGCTAGAGGGATGGTTGTGTGTATCCAGCAATGGAGTCGGGTATGACATGTCACTTATCTAGACTCTGTAGTTGCTGTGAATACATGTAGCTAAAACAGCCACTGCCGTGAAATTGAGTATGGTGGTAGGATGTAACATGCTCTATTACAACATTCATTATGTACACTCAATTGACTTTCTGTTCCAACACAGAAACATTGTACACTTGTCTCAATCAGTGCTCCATGTGACTATTAAATGTTAAAACTGTTTAGCTATTAGTAGGTCTTCTTTGGATAAATATTTTGACTAGCTGAAGTATTATTCAAGTTCGAGAGCTGTACAGTACCACTCTATATGGAATTGCCTATCATTTTAACTTCTGAAATCGTCCGGTTTACAAATGATTGAGACCAGAAGCACTTAAGAGTTTTACCATATTCTTGTAGAGGGGGTAGGAACAAAACAGCTAAGAAAGGGACATAATTACTTAGCTAGTACCACTTGGGCAACTACATGTTAACCTCGTATACATTTTTTTTTCTTTTTTTTTTCCCACACATCTCTATAGAATGCTAACAAAATATTTGAAAAATTAATTATAACCTACAGAAAAGAACCTACACAGAACCTACAGCATGCCCAGGGTTCAATGGGCAGGCAGGTGCCCCTCAGCGACAGCAAGATCAACTGCTGGAGGCACACACGGACACTTGGATCTTGAGCGTGATCCTCTGATGCACATAACTGAAGAACGGAGCAAGGAAAACCCCAAACTACAACGGAGCCAGCCCATCACCACAGAATATGGGGAATTCCACTTCTCGCTCAGCAGGCGGGCAAGATGTTTATAAGTGGTGGTGGCAGCCCTTCCCATGCCACCCGAAGTAGCCGAGTAAATGTACACGAGTAATTAGATCACGTGTCTCCGTTTCCAATCCCGGGTAAGGAGTATACAGTCTATTTCCGGTTGGTTGACTAGAGAGACAAAGTGTTAAAAAGTCACGTGCTTGAAAGTAGCCAATGAGATCAGCAGCCTTCAGTTTAAACTAGCGCCATCCGCCTGGTGTGAAATTTCATTGGTTATTTCTATTCACGTGATATTTTTGCATTTGGCTTACGTGGACAACCAACCTGAAATAGACTGTATAGAATCTATGACTAAACTTTACAAAGGGATTGGAAACGGAAGTAACTCACGTGACGTCTCTGTACAAATTCCCAATGTGACGTAACGAGCTCGAAAAATCATCCATGTTTCGCTTGCGCTAGTTAGTCGCCATAGATACTGTCCGTAGTTACGAGCACGATATTATTTCTCAATGGCTTTATTTGCCAACTATTAGCAATTTGTCGACTTTTAACTTGACGAATTGGTTAACCTAGCCTTGTACACAATAACAGGAATGCGTGTACAACCACAAGAGGCTGTTGTTCGTAATAAACAAGCCACCAGTATGTCAAGAGGTAAGCGAATTATGTTATGGCCACACCAGTGGCGGATCCAGGATGGGGCATTTGGGGCAAATTCCCCCCCCCCACCCCTCCCCCCCCCTTCAAGAAATTGCATACAAGATCGAGATACTCTAATAGAGCAGTCAATTACTCTAATAAAGCAGTCACAATGTTCATGAGGCAGTGTAGCTTACCTATGAAGCTATAAATAGGATTTTATTTTACATAACAGACGTGATATAGTTGGTAAGGATAACTAGCTATTATTGTCGTGACCTTTTTTTTTTTTTTTTTTTTTTTTTTTTTTTGGTCTTTGACTGGTTTTCAGCAAGTTTTTTTGGTCTTCAACTGTTTTTCAGAAAGGCCCCCCCTCTTTCCAAACTCTGGATCCGCCCCTGCACACCGTCTCATTTTTGTAGACTTTTCACAAATTCTCTGTGTTGGGAAGCAGCTTAGGTAGCTTTGTTTTGAAATCTATATCAAGTGTGTAGTGTAATAGGCAACTTGGAGTTATTGTATCAATTGTCATATTGTATAAAATTACTACTTACCACTTTACACTTGTGGACTTTTAGTAGGCCCATGACCAATGCTAGATATCAATTTACCATACCATCAACTACTACCACACTTGGGGGGTGTAAAGTGTGTGTTGGATTGCTCTGAAACCAAAGCTGTATGGCACGGGGATGAAAGACAGAATCTTCTAATTAGTGGTGTGCGATATCAGGATTTTTATTTCGATATGTTATCGATACGATATTGGGGTAAATATCGAAATTTCGATACGATTTTCGATAATTTTTATTTTATTTTTTTTAAATTTTTTTAATTCCGGCCCTAATGGCACTCCCATCCTCCCCGATCTCTAGCTAGAAGTTAAACCTAATTTAATTTATAAATGACAAAAAGCAGAAGAAAGAAAAAGCAGCTAAACCTACAGAGCCTACACAGGCCTACAAAAACACCGCAGGCCTACAAAAACACCAATAATTTTTAATTGTGTGGATGGTGTAATTGCGTGGGCGGACGATACTTATAAATATGCTTGAAATACACTTTACATACAAACTATTGCATAAAACTAGTAATAAGCCTAGGAAACTGGTAGACAAATTTTTAAAGTGGCTAGATAGCACAGAACCAACCTTCATTTCTAGCGTGATTGCGCAATCACACACTAAATGCTGTAGATTTATCGAAATATTCTTCGATATTTCGATAATTATCGCAAAATATTACCTTTTCGATAAATATCGAAATCTGCTCAAGCAGTATCGAAAATCGATACGATAACAATATCGACAAAATTATCGCGAAATCGATATTTTTTCGATATATCGAACATCACTACTTCTAATAAGACACAAAATTTTGAAGAAATCATCCAAGCCACATGATTAGACATCCATCAAAGAACACCAAATGACAGTGTACTGATGACCAACAAGCAAGAGCTCAAGATGCACTACCAAATTATATGTTTAAACAGTACGTGTACTTTCAAAAGAAGTGACAAACACTTATAGCTAGCTACATTGCACACGTAATTCATAATCAATGTACACATATTACACTGTACAGTTAAAATATTCAAAGTGTATGGTTTCTTTGTTAGTGTGACGGATTGTCGACTTAACACAGTCTGGCTGTACTGGTGCGGCTACCTTTAGCCAACTCTGTAGCAATGGTGAATGGCTTGTGTAATTAACTGAAGTCATACTGGGACCAATCAATCATGTTTATCCACTTTGTAGTATAATGCCACCTAAGTACTGAAGCTTCCATACAGGCCTCCTGCAAATCTATGATATCATAGAATGACCTGGACTGGGAATTGAAGAATGTGGCCCGGCCTGGTGGACCAAGTGTTCTATTAGCTAGTTGCAGACACACTTGCAGGACAGTATGGTATGGAATGGAATACATCTAAAGTCCGTTCTTTCAAATATACGACTAGTACAAGGTCACGGGTCATTGAAATCAGTCACTAAACAAACTGGATAAATCATGCACCAGCGTCCAATGTGTCACTACCGAAAATTCGCCGAAATACGGCTCCTGCAAACTCTTGTTATTGTCCTGGGAGACTTAACGTGCCAGCACAGGTAAACATTTTGTGGCTGAATCATGATAGTCATTATCACAAACATTCATGCAGACTGTGTAATCAAGTACATACATGATAATGCCTTCTTTTGTATTGTTCCACTACCATCTAATCACCTTTATGTTCACTGCACTATAGTTATACATAAACATACATCATGTATAACAAATACTTGTATAGTAAAAATTGGATAGCTACTAAAATAATTTAATATTGTTATATAATACCATCATCAAAACTAGTTACTTGCCCAGTTTCCATGGACATTCCAACTCTATAACTGATTTGCTGTCCATATTTCTTTGCTGCATGATTAAGGTTCTTCCCTGCTCTCATAATCTCCCTTGACAAAATCTGAATGTCACCTGTCAGCATATTGTCTTGTTGGCATCCTGAGCTCTTAATAACATTCAATACTGAAGCAGCCAGTTGTGCGCATGTACCAGCAGTATCAGTATTGCAGTGTTTCAGTTGGTCACAGTCAATACATTGGGTACTGGTGGTGTCACACAGTTTTGTTACATGGGACATCACTTTATATGCTAGTGCCAACATCTCTGTAATGTAATTCAAACTAGGAGCATTAAGAGCTGACTGGTAGTCTTCTTCATCTTGATCTTCAACCGATGGCCACATCTGGTCCTATGCAAAAGATAAATAGCTAGTTTATGTACATCTTTATTGGAAGTGATTATAATACATGATTCAAATAACAACAATACATAGTTTGTAAACAATAGAAAAAGTTAACAATTGCTTGTCATAGACCACAGACAAAATGTGATACCATGATGGGTACCTGAGAGATTTAACATACGTATGTAGGTGTATAATGTGTTCAAATTTACAATGCTTCACCATGAAGGTATTGCTGTACTTCAAATGAAGGCCTTTAAATAAGTATCGGGTACTCATTTTCAATAGGCCAGAGTAATACCCAGCAATAAATCAGATTCAAATTGTTCTAGTGGACTACAATTATTGTAATGGTAACCATTAGATGGTTTCAAAATTAAAAAGCAATAGCAGCAAGGAAAAGAAGTAACTCCTAACGGTAAGACTCAAACAATAGCTTGAACTTTTGAATGAGACGAGAAATTTGTTTTTCTTTGTATGTCTTGGAAAATTCTCAACATAAATTAAGCTCACTGTTTGTTTGCCTTTACAATGAAATATGGCATATACTTTGGCACATTACATCTTATGTATGCATCTCAGCCTCATGCTGAGTGGTAAGGTTCACACTATAATTATAAGTGGCAGTACTAACAAACAAAGCAGCCTCATCATACCAGGGGCGGATCCAGAGTCTGGAAAGAGGGGGGGCACCTTGCTGAAAAAAAGTTGAAGAGCAAAAAAAAAAAAGGTCACAACAATAATAGCTAGTTATCCTTTACCAAGTATATTATATCACGTATGTTATGTAAAATAAAATCCATTTATAGCTTCCTAAGTAAGCTACACTTCCCCATGAACACTGTGACTGCTTTATTAGAGTGATTGACTGCTCTATTAGAGTATCTCGATCTTATATACATTTTTTTAAGGGAGGGGGGGCACGTGCCCCCTGTGCCCCCCCCCTGGATCCGCCACTGCATACAGTACGATAGTAACTGTATGGTAGGGACAACAAAGGAGTAGGCGTGGCCCACGAAATAATATCACCCAAAAACCAGCCTCGATTTTTCCTTACGACGATGAAGCAGTATTGGTGAGGTAAAACTAAGCCCAGACAAGCTTTCAGATCGACCCGAAACGCTTTCAACAAGTTGCTACGGAATTTTTTTTAAATTTTATTCAACGGAATTTTCTACTGACTGACTGAGTAAGTGACTGACTGACTGATGCCTTCAGACAAGTGTAACTTGATAACGGCTAAGCCTAAGGCTACGGGCTTGATTTTTTCACTGCTCGACGTCACTTCGGCCCGACAGGTGCCTTTTGGCATACCGCAGTATGTACAATGCATTCTTCATGGACTTACTAGTGTCCTCCTTTGTGTCCCATTCATCTTTGCTGACAGGGAAAGGTGTCGATTTGGCACGAGCTTCCCTTCGAAATGGAAATCGTCCGTATTTTTCATCGTAGCTATTTCGATTGCAGAGGTACTTTTCAAACAGTTCTTGATTTGTATTGCTGTGTAACGGGTTGAACATAGCCTACAGCGAAGCGTAACGGATAATTCACTTTTCAGACGATAATTAATATGATTGGGGCGCGCGGCACGATTTCTTTCTTTTGGTATGCGTGGATTGTAGAGGTGCTTTTCGAACAGTTCTTGATTCGAAATGCTGTGTAACAGGTTGAAAATAGCTGACAACCAGAGTTGGGGTAGTTACTTCAGAAATTTAACTAGTTACTAGTTACACATTACTTTTATCCCATTTAAGATTTAAGATTAGGTACTGGGCAGTCAGCTCAGCTGGTTTGCCCAGGGGGTGAAAACCCCAAATGGTACAATCATATACATACATACATACATACATACACTGTGAAAAAAGAGGGATATAAGATGGTATTTCCAGTGGCTTATTGAATACAAAAAAGCTTGGTATAACCTGTATTATACTAACAATCCCACATAAAGCTTTGGTAAATGTGTTAAACATACTGAAACCATATATGTGATGGTATAGTGTGAGCATTATATCAGATATAAGCTATTTCAAGTATTGTGGTAATTAAACTGAAACCATACATGCAATAGTATAGTATGCATTATACTAAAGTATAAGATGAGTATAATACAGGATTTATATTAAGGCTTATTTGTATTCAATAAGCCACTGGAAATACCATATTATATCCCATCTTTTTCACAGTGATACATACATACATACATACATACAATTTGATAATTAATTACAGTAGTGAAGGTTAAGTACGTAAATAAATTCATCCAAGTTTCTTGATTCTATTATATTAATTGGCAACTCATTCCAGTCTTTAACAGTTCTAGGATAATAACTATATTTATAGGTGTTGAGGGTTGCTTGTGGCAGAATGAAATGATTGGGGTGATGTTGCCTGGTACAAAATTGAGTTCTTTGATAATGTGAGGGGATGGAGATCGGTAGTGTATTATTAATTATTTTATAGAATAGTGTTAATCTTGATGACTGACGGCGTTGTTGTAATGTAGGTATACTAAGAGAGGACAATAATGATGTAACACTATTTCTGGAGTAATCTGATAAAATCCATCGAGCAGCTCTTCTTTGCACCTTTTCTAACTTATAAATGTCAGTGTTATAATACGGATCCCAAACTGGGGCGGCATATTCCATAATTGGTTGAACCAATGTTAAATACACTGTTCTTTTAGTATCAGCTGGGCTGTTGTTTAGGTTTCGTTTAATAAAATTTAGCACTTTGGTTGCTCTGTTACTTACTGTTTGTATATGTGATGACCATGACATAGTGTTATCGATCGCTACACCTAAGTATGTATGGCACTTCTTTATATCGACATTATGACCTGATAAGGTATACGTATATTGTATGGGGTTCAGGGAACGAGTACACCTCAGCACAGCACATTTCTCAACATTTATTTTCATGTAACTTAGTTACAGTTACATTACTTTTCAAAAGGTAACTAAGTACTCTAGTTACTAGTTACTTTCGTGGTATAAATTATGACTTGTTTTTAACTTTTGTAACATGAATTTTGCTCATATATGCATCATTAAGGGATGCAATACACTTGTGCATTTAAAATAACAATTCTATGGCTTTTGCAGGTCAGTTTTAGTTATTGCTACATCTGTTACTCAAGCTGAATCATAGAGAACAGTACACAGAATCTGTCTACTTAATGTGGCTGTAGCATATATGGCACAAAAATTGAAGTGCTCTTGCTTTTAAAGCATAATTAATAATAGTTGCAATTAGAGGTGTGCGATGACTAATTTAGACATATCTCGATATTTCCTTTGAACTTATCTCGATTATCTAACATATCTTGATAACTGAAACAATTATTATTTTAGTAAACTGCTAATATTGTAACCAGTAAAGTGAGCAAATTACAATCTGAAGACTATAAAAAAGTGAAAAATGTTAGTCTTAACACTGTTCCCAAGTGGTAGGAGAGTTGGAGCCCCCAGGAGGTGCCTATACCATCAGGTATAAAAATAATTTATGGAAGTTTACAGATTAATAAACCTATCATCGTTATCTTGATAAGTATTGTGATATCTCGATAATCGAATATATCTAGATAATCGCACACTTCTAGTTACAATGTAACTATTGTAATTAAATACTATTGTAATTTAGTTACTTTTCAGACAATTACTCCTAGTTACAAGTTACTAGTTACAATGCAAGTAACTAGTTATATTACTAGTTACTTTAAAAGTAATTAGTTATGTAACTTAGTTACAAAAGTAACTAGTTACCCCCAACTCTGCTGACAACGAAGCGTAATGGATACTTCACTTTTCACACAATAATTAATATAGCTGGGGCGTGCGGTGCCTTTTCAAATGTGGTATGTGTGGGTTCACCAGTCATAATAAAATTATTTACAAAAAAGTTAACAAACAAGTACACGAAAAAATTTGGAATTTTCAACTAGAGTAGGAACCATAGCACATTGATAAAAAGTACTGAAACAAGTTGGAGTAGTCCATGATATTAAATCACTGTAAAACAATAAGAAGTGTTATATCCCTACTGTGCATTTCCGTTATGGTATCTTGAGCACAGTAGGGATATAACACTTCTTATTGTTTTACAGTGATTTAATATCATGGACTACTCCAACTTGTTTCAGTACTTTTTATCGATGTGCTATGGTCCCTACTCTAGTTGAAAATTCCTAATTTTTTCGTGTACTTGTAATTATATACACACAAACCTGTGTATCTGCCATTTGTTGGATCAAGTGAGCAATAGCATTTATCAACTGGTTGACACAAGTTACAACATCACCAGCCTACAATTCAGGTAAAGATACAAACACACAGTCATCTTTGCATCAGTACGTCAACTATAATATACTTACCCCTTCAGTATGTTGACCAATAGCCTTTAACTCAATACTGCTGGCTATGCTACCCAACACTGCTTCAGTATACTCACACTGACCAGTGTAAAAGTGTACTAGTATTTTAAAGGGAAGCTAAAGGAAAATATTTTGCAAATACACAAAGATCATGTATAATTATTGCTATAGAGTTACTTTTCCATGCCATGACGTGTCTTCTTGTAATGGCTGGTTCTCAGAGAGAAGGTGTAGTGTACATTCTGCTAGCGATAGTTGACCACAAACAGAGAACACACTCTCAACTGAATCACAGATACTCCGTACTGAATTATGGATGGCAGATTCCATTTCATTTTCAATGCACTATCAAACAGGATTAAATGATTAAACAGAGAAGTGTACGTGATGAGAGACGTACTTACTTCCAACACCTGTGCTATGTGGGCGGTTAATACTTTGACAACATCTGTTAATTTTGATCTGTAGTGCTGTGGATTCAAATCAGCATCCATTGACTGACTGACGGACGGACGAGGTAGATGGTAAAGAGGATTGACCAACAACTCCAGTGAGGTCTGTATACTGATACTGGTCTGTCTGAAATCACTGCTTTCACATAAGGGGACTATTAAAATATCATCTCAAAATACACACATTATGTAAAGTAATGTACAGTAAATACACTGTAAATCTTCAACTAACACAACAGTCCTTCTATAGTAGACACTTTGTACTGTCATAAAGTGTCGTCAGGACAAGTGTCCTGATAATCAAGGTGTCCTTACTGGAGGTGTGCCTTATTTACTCTCAATGGACCTCCTAAACGTATTTTATACAAAACGGGAGTACAGAAACATTTTGTTCATCTGGGTATCCACATTTCGGGGCATCCTTCATAAGGGATTCCATCGTCCACATATATTGACCACTATAGTTATACAATACATACCAAGATTGTTATGAGATGCCAGCTGACTCTTCAAGAACATACTCATGTCACCAGCAGCTTTGGATACCCCCCAAGCATTCATTAGTATGCTATGATAGACTGACTCTTGTATTATTCCAGTGTAGTTCTCTGTATCAATGGTAAGAAGTAATTACAGTCACAAGCTAGGCATATAGTATACCATTGAGAGAAGTTAGCAGTGTATTCACTCTGTCTCTACAAAGTAAAGGCACTGAGGGAGGTACAGTAGCTGGAAGACATCTGTAAAAGAGAGCTTAGAATTTATGAAACTACGTCGATAGTATTGTCACCTGTGAAGTTTGGAGCTTCTGATGCGATGCTTGAAGTTTCACTTGCTGGGGAGCTGGCATCTTGAAAACAAATGATACACAAGTAAACAAGAGTGCAGTAGTCATGGTAATATGTATCATGATAATATGCATGATTATAGAATGTAAATGGCCAACAAGAGTGGGGTGTTGATTGTTTTATGAGAGTATAAGTGAATAAGTTGGGAATTATAAAAGTTTTTAAATTCAGCCAGTTGCAGCAGTATTTTATATATCACCTACCACATGTAATGTAAAAAATTGTAAATATGAATGTCATGGAACATAGAGAAATTTTAGCAGTGAAAATATAGTACGTAGCCACTTTTTAAAATTCTGATAGATATATTATAAATACAGCTTTTAGCAAGCTTGCTTACTTAATTCTAATCTTTGCTTAGTAAATGCAAGAGCATCTGTTACATGTTTCTATAGCAACACAACAGTAAGTTATAGTGTTGTTTTAGTATGGAGTTTTAGTTATAGTTGTAGCTAGTTTCATCAATAATTTTAGTTTTAGTTTTAGTTATAGTAATCTTTCTTAATTCTTTTTAGTTATTGATTTAGTTATGGTTATTCACTCTTTGTTGTTTTAGTTTTAGTTACAGTTTTAGTTATGTACATCAAAATCTTTTAGTTCTAGTTCTAGTTACAGTTAAAAACATGAAAACCTTTTAGTTTTAGTTACAGTTTTAGTTATGTACATGAAAATGTTTTAGTTCTAGTTCTAGTAATAGTCAAAAACTTGAAAACCTTTTAGTTATAGTTTTAGTTGTGCATAAGAAAACCTTGTTTAGCTTTAATAGTAAGCACCAAGTGACTATATTTTATATGAATGAATCTCTTGTTATAATTTCAGTACCATTTTCCAAGCTTAGTGATACAAAATCTTTGTATTACAAGACCTGTCAACATTTTTATAATATAGATTAATACAACACTTAATACAGTGCATTTGATGCAATCTCTGTCACAGGTATTCCTTATTCTTTCTTAGTAGAACTTCCCTTTCCAAGTTACTATCAGTAAATCTGTTGCGTTTGCCAGATGTCAATTCCCTACTTGAAGAAAATACTCTTTCAATAGGGGCTGTTTAAGCAGGTGTGTATAATACATCACAAGCAACAGCTGCAATAAGAGGGAAATAAGTGGTACAATTCCAAAAGTAAAACAGATCATCTTCAAGCTCAACTGTAAAAATTTCTTGCTTGTAACGCTCAATTTCTTTCTCTTTTGGAGACAAATCAATAATGTAGATTTGTTTTTAGTTATAGTTTTAGTTTTAGTTAACTTAAATATATTCACCTTACTAAAAGTACTTTTAGTTTTAGTTACAGTTAACTGAAACAACACTAGTAAGTTACTAATGCATGCAAATAACTACTAACAGGAATAGAGGAAGGCAAATCAGGTAATAGTTTGGTGGATGAAGAAGGTGACATGGACCAAGCTGGTAGAGAATTTGAGCGATGTGTTGATGGTGTCCTAGAGAAAGAAACACATTTCAGAGTAATCTTGTACATTATATAGTGGAATAACTTCTTTTTAATTGCTCATATTCGTTGAAATATTTTTCTTCTAAATATGTACATGTAGGACTTGCTAAACCTGTTGGGACCCAAAACCTTGTTATACCGTGTTGATCCTTATATAATTTGGAAGTTTATAATACATGAGAGGGGTTGGCACAAAAAGTCACAAATCCAGTCACAATTTTGCTTTACATATAATGGAAACAAGTTTGGCTTGTTCACTGAAATTTCTTCAATATTAAACTTGGTCACCTTTAAGCCTAAATTTGTTATGTTGTAAAGCACTAAGTAAGCAGATGATCACATTTAGCAACTTACTTTAAATGGCACATATTAAGTTAATAGGATATCTAACCTACAAGTGACCTGATAAGAACATGTCTCACAGTACATCTGGTTATGTAGCTTTTAGGGTGTTAGAAAATTAAACATTTTGACCACAACACTAGTAAGATGACAATTTAAGCCTCAACAGGCCTGCCTACTGTATTATTACAAAAGTTGCCAAAATTCTTAATATTTTAAACCGTTAGTTGTAGAGATGTTCCACTGTACTGCAAGTGTTGAAGTCCAACAATACACACAGTTGGTAATGACACACCTTCTGGATAGTGATGTAAAGCTCTCCTCCCATACATCCTTTAGGTCAAAGAATGGATCCTCTTCACTCATAGTACTAACACTGGAGCACACACTCTCTGTATCCTGACCACTTTGTGTTGTAGTAAATTTTAAAATACATGAATAGCTATTTAGCCAATTACATTTGAACAACATGTGATGTTACTATTTAAAAAGAATATATAGGGACCATCCTATAACTAAAAACAGCATGACTGTTCACATACTAAGATACTAAGTGGTTCATAAAATTTGTGCAAGATTTACTGACTCAGAGTTAATCAAGTAAGCATTACTTTTTTGTCAATATTAGGTCACTCCAAGAAAATTCCTTGTTTTCCATTTCATTGACCTCAAAAATACATGCGGGCGGGCGGTTCATTATCCATTATTCATTATAGATATTTCTACTAATTTTCGAAATTCATAACTAACTTACAGGTAAGAATACAGTAAACTAAGAACCTGAACAGTGAAAAGCTAGCTAAATGGGCTTTCTGAATGTTAAACTAGTTACTGTTATGCAACCACAGGATAAATAATGGAAAGACTGGCTGCATGCAAAAACCAACAATTGGCTGCAATGATGTTAATTTTAATAATGCACAGCCAGTATTAAAATTATTAGCATTAACATCAATACAGCCATTTGTTGGCTGCCACCTTTGATTTCACAACTTTTTTCACCCAAGGCTTTTTAAGGCCACACCTTTTTTCACATCTTGGCTGTTTTTGTGTGAATATCACTTCTTTTTGTAACAGAAAGTTCCAAAGCTAGCCTATGGTTGACCTTGATAATTCCTTTTAACTTTATTCCCTTTACTACAGGAATTCACAGACTGCGTGGCTGACATAAGATGAATTTTGAAGGTGCATATATCCCAATGATAGCTGGGAAGATTCGACTCAAACTAGGAAATGAGAGATGCCCTATCCTGAGGAAGCTTCTGCTGCATTATACCGTTCAAGCACTATGGAGCTACGGATACATGACTTTTATTTAGATTTTTTATTGTTACTCCCAGGGATACTAGCACCCCTTACCACCACCCTGACGTCACAGAACTATATGACACTACTCCTTCTGAAGAGAGACAATTTAAAGAGAGCAAGTCTTCTGTAAAATACAGCATGACCCATGCCACCCCTTAATGTTGAAAATACAAGTGGGGTAAAAGAACCCATCTCAATGTTATGTGAGCTTATTGCTAGTAATAATGTTGTACGTACGTAATGAAATATATCCTTAACAAACAGGTTTCTTTTTAAAATTTAGCACAACTACTTACTTTTTGTGCTACCTCTGTTTAACTAGCAAACATTGAAAAAATGTTACCACAAAATGAATTAATGCTTATGCAGAAAATTTTGTGATCTGCTTTGCCTGGTCTTAGCTACTTATTTTATCACTAAGACAGTTTATTTACATACAGAATTCCATGACAATCATCACAAGTTCATACTTTATAGCTTAATAGATTCCTACACCTGATCCACAGGTTTGTGGCACACTTTATCAACAACTGGTCAAATTGCATAAATTAATATTGATGTTGGTGAATATCATAGACACTGAATTCTATTGCACTTCAACATTGGGAGTTGATCCTCTTCTATGAGTATTTGCAACTGAAAGTGGAACAGGGTGCATACTTCAGCAAAACTTATAGTCTTTGAAGTGTAACTCAGAGTTTGTGTCAAGGATTATTCTTTGATATGTAACATATGCTGAGTTCAGTGGTTATCACGCATCAGTTTAGTCCATTTTTCGATGTAACTTTTAAGTTATGATATGGCTGCTATAGCACAGGTTGCTAGTAGGCCTTCAGTGCAACACACTGCTTGAAGGTTCTTAGTTTACTAATTTGTTAAGATGCCTTACTGTAGTTATACTGATAGTAAAGTGTCAGTAAACTTAAGTATATGGAACATAATTATTTTACTAAGTTTTAAACTCTCAGTAAAACATCAGTGAATGCGGGTTTACTGAAAAACTACTAAAATAACAAACAATTAACTGTTCCATATACTGGGGATATACCACTGTAGTAAACTAAGATACTTCAAGCAGTGACATAAGTAGTCTACTGTTGTCTTTTATTCTTTTCATGTTGTACTATACTGTAAGGCTTCTATTACTATTACTAAAGGGGCACTGCGACAATCTGACTGAGTTACAGCTTATCATCCAAGGGTATAGGAGTCTATAGGAGGATAGCTATTTTCAATATAAAATTGCATACGCTTTAAGTTGTTGCTAGCCAATAACCATGAATAATTAGCCATGTAAGGCATTTAATTATACTGCTAGCACTCGCAAACATCTATAAATTTCATATCTCATCATCTGATATAGTTATCATCATTCTGTTTTCATGTTGTACTATACTGTAAGGCTTCTATTACTATTACTAAAGGGCCAGACAATCTGACTGAGTTACAGCTTATCATCCGAAGGTATAGGAGCCTATAGGAGGATAGCTATTTTCAATATAAAATTACATACGCTTTAAGTTGTTGCTAGCCAATAACCATGAATAATTAGCCATGTAAGGCATTTAATTATACTGCTAGCACTCGCAAATTAAATACTGCTAGCATTTAATTATACTGCTAGCACTGCTAGCACATGTAAGGCATTTAATTATACTAATAGCAATTGATAATAATACAATATGTTCAATAGTGAAAGGGGTAACATTCCCACTAAGAGTGTGGCTCATGAATACAGCTTTCAAAACATATTACCTGTCACTAAGGGTTGCCAGTTCCTTATAATTAAGTATAAAAATAAGTAAGTATTAAATTGCATTATATCTAACATAATATAACTAGCTAGCTAGGATCATGAGGTTATGGTCCATGTGCAGTAGAAATGTTAAGTGATTCCAAATAATACAAATTCTGAAAATCAAATTTTCTCACACACATCAGCTGGGTGTATGGTTTCCTTGGTTTTGACTCTTTACAGAATCAGATAACATTCCAGTAACCATTTCTCCTGTAGAAGCATTTCCTTGTGTAGTCTGAGGTATTCCAGTAACCAATTCTTCTTTGACATTAGTAGTTGCATTGACACCTCCTTCTTTCATTGGATTGAAATATATTCCCCCGTCACCACTGCGTTGTACAAACAAATTGAATGAATTGTCCATAAATGGTTTCAAGTTTGGCCCAATATCAAAATTCAAACACTTATCAGCCATTGTATCATAAGTAGGTGGTTCAACAGTCCCTTCACTGCTTTCTTTGATCAGCTTGTCTATAGGTACAAACATGTAACCATTAATAAATTCAAACTTTTGCATGCGTGTGAGTGTGAGTGACATCACAGCATGTAAAACTACGTTTACTAATACATACTCTTGTGTAGGTATGTAGGAAGCTAGCATTTCACTATTCAACATTGCTAGTCATGTGACAGTGATTGTAGGATAGCATATAATCCATTGTTATAACTGAGTTTATTTCACAAATCACTAATGGTATAGCAGTTGCCTGACCTACCTCAGCCTACTCTTACACCCTTGAAATTTTTGTTACTAGCAGAGCTTTGTGAGATGGATGATAGTGACTTTTCAAAAAGCTTCTCAAGTTGTGTGTGACTGTTTGAGAGTAGTAAGCTGTGAACCAATTTGTGAAGTCTTCTGCTATGATATGTTCACTTTAAACTACCATGGCAATAACTTTCAGTGCAGATAACAGTATGCACTAGTACAGGTGATTGCACACGCTTGCTGAACACTTGCAAAGCTGAGTGTGTAAACTTTATTCAACCTGCCACTATGCATTTCAATAATCCTTTTTCACATATAAATAAACACTCTTGGTATCATAAAGAATGATTTTTAGACACATATAGATAATGATGGCAACAATGTTCATGCATTTGGTCAATAGTGCTCCAGAAATGTGGCATCACAATGATCTCTCAGGTCATAGATAAGGGGCATCTATTGTCTGTGCTCAGGGATATAAAAATTCATCCTGCACCTTATTGTCCATGTCTACTTTTTGTTACAGAAGACTACATAACATCTGCAAACCAATATCTTCAAGTCAACTTGTCATGTACTGTTATATGTTTTAAGCTTATCTTTTTGTACCAAAACTATCTCCCATACTTTGAGAGGTTGTCCACCCTTACTATGGAGTATAAGTAGTTGGGTAAGCTTTTGATAGTGACATCATGCATATCACTAATTGAAAACATTCATGATCAGGAACACCGCATTATTGCAGAAAATACTGCAAAATGTACCAGAGTAATTACCTTTAAGCCAAGTACTTGTATGCAGAAAATGGTGTAGATTGAAGATTGTTGACCGTCTATAGCTGAGACAAGCTAGTGTCACATGATTTAGTGAAAAATTTATTGGAGATCCAACAAAGACAGCAGCCTTGTGAACATTAGCACCATTAAGTGTGCTGAAGTTAGGAAATGATCTCCCAAAATAGTATAAATGTCCGGTGAAGGCTTCATTACAGACAATTAAAATTTATTGCAAAAAACCAGCGCTTGCACAATTGAAATTTCAATTTCCCATGGAATAGACATCATAAATACTACATAGTAGATTATTTTGTGGTTATTGTAGAGTTTCAGTGATGTTTCTACAAGAAATCACCTTCTGACTATTCTGATCTGTTAGAGTATCTAGTGCTCCATAAGGTATCTTGATCTTACCAATGGAGGTTGACAAAAGAGTTCATGTTTTGTGATTATGATTTCTTCCAGCTATATACTGCTTTTTCACCTAGAATGCTGCCATAGCCATAATAGTATACTGCATGCATGCTTTCAACTTCGAGGTTGCTTTTGTCACCAAAGAAACGAAGGAGTCAGTCAGAAGGTACATGTATGCAATGCACTTGTGAAGCTTTATATACTAAAGTTCCTCATGTTCTGGGAATCCTCCACCACTTTGCCCAGCAAGTAGCTGGATTGTTGAAGCAGTTTTATCTTGATGTGCCAGAACCATCCAGAGGACTTGAGAAATTCTGGTAAGGAATATTAATTCAAGAAGTGTGGCCAACAGGTGAATTGGAGTCCCAAATTCTTTGTTAATACTCTAACTTGGTAGTGGAGACAGGCACTCATAGTTTTATGGCATCAAGTACTGTGCAAATTCCTGCAGAAAGTGCTATTAGAGCAGTGGAGAGCTGAAAGGAGGGAGGTATGGTAGCAGAGTCAGCAGCAGCAACAAAGGCATCAATCTCTGTTGGGAGGAGCAGAGGTGCCACCAACACAGCAACTGCCAGTGCCACTTGCTGTGAAACGAACCCCAGTGCCGCATACCATGCAGCAACAACCAGTGCTACTTGCAGTGCAGTGACTTCCAGTGCTACCTGCTGTGTAGCAACCACTAGTGCCACCTGTTGTGCAGTGATTTTCAGTGCTACTTACACAGCAAATGCCATTGCCACCTAAGCTGCCTACAGTTGTGTACTACCCAGCTGTAGGCTACCCACAGCATAACAGCCTAGACAACACCCTCAATGATGCCAGCAGGTAACGCGTGATGCATTTCCATATTACATTTGTTTATCAGTGCATTTATGTATTTAGCAATTACATGACATCATCACCACGTGCATGTGATCCCTGACTTTGCACACAAACTATCATTTATTTGTACAAAATTGTATTGTATTGTATTTATTACTGTGCAGTGCCTCCACCAGGGAGTATAAGGCACAGGAAAAGTACAATTTTGTACAATAATAACTAAAAGTTAGTTATGAAGGTTATCAATTGTCTGGTGTTGTTCCTGCTGCATCAGTGGGTAAGTTGCTCCATAACTTTATTGCTAATGGGAAGTAGGAGTATAGATGACAGTCTTTTCTTGATAAGGTATCATGTAGTAGAACACTTGCTTGGTAGGAGTAATTGTTTGTAATAAAACAAGCGGCTTAATGTTGCACCATTTCAAGCTTATGTATATTTACTTGTGCATACGGGCACAAGCATAATTTGAAATTTGTTGGACCATGGTAAGGTAATAATTCTTTTAAACTGTTAAAGTACAGGAACTTAGACTTCGTTGCGAAAACCAATAGTTGGATTTGCTTTTACTACTACACTATCAACATGATTGGTCTAATTAAAAGGTTAATTGATAGCTACTCCAAGGTGTGTTACATAAGATGACTTTTTTCTGAATAATGTAGCTGATAAGGAATGTCCTTTTGACACCTTTAAAAGAACACATTTAGATGGGTTGAAGGACATTAGCCAGTAATTTTACCATTGGATAAGTGCATTCAAATCAGGCCCGTAGCCAGGGGGATTTGGGGGGTTCTGAAGAACCGCCCTCTTGGAAAAAAGGTCCACAATTTTTGGTATACAAGTCCAAATTTTCAGGAGCAACAGTCCATTAGCTACAGTTTACTAGATACCACTAATAAGAAACTAAATTAAGCGCTTCGAGTAACTCATTCATTGCATGGATTAAATGCAATGCAAGATCGAGATACTCTAATAGAGCAGTCAACCACTCTAATAGAACAGTCACAATATTTGGACCTTTACTAAAGGTCCACTTTTGGTCAAAAAGAACCCCCCTTTCAAAATCCCTGGCTACGGGCCTGCAAATCTTCCTGTAATGCCAAATGGTCTTCATCAGTATGAATTATCCTATACAGTAGTATGTCATTGCCTTATATTACTTTGTATTTAACTGTTGAAGGTATACTGTTATTGTTATTAAAGCTTTACAGTGACCAGCACTGAAGGTCTGGCAGCAACATGTGCTGCAGCCTTTGGATTACCTAACCTAGCAAACTGGAAACCTAAGAACAGTACTTGACCTAGCTAACAATAAGGTGTAACAGAAAAGGGCCAAAGAAAGGAAAAATAATCCCTCCTACTCCAGGATTAGGGATGCGGGAATTATGCCTGAATAATTTTGGGAATAATGATGGGGTAATAGAATAGAGCATTATTCCAGCATTTTGATGCAGTTTTGGAGCATAATCGGCATAAAAATAAATTAAGATCGAGATACTCTAATAGAACAGTCACTTACTCTAATAGAACGATCAATTACTCTAATAGAACGATCAATGCGGAATAATTCATTACTAATACTACTGGTAAGTAAGCATCTTGCTAACAAAAAAGCTTTTCTGATGAATTGACACAGCTGGATTTAGTACTTTTTACTGTTTTAAAGTCTTGCTGTACAATTTAATTACTAAAATGAAGAAAAAGTTACAAAAATTAGGAATAATTTTGGGAATAATGAGTATTTTTGGGAATAATAAAAAGCATAATGATAAGGTTTTAAAAGAATTTCGGAATAGAATAATGATGAAAATTTTGAGCATAATTCCCACAAGCCTATCCAGGATTCGAACCGCAGGTCATCCAATGTCTAATCGGGGCCACACATATCATTCACATAGCAAATAAACAACAACGGAGTTAAGACAGTGCCTTGTGGGACTCCTGATAACACTACACTTGAATCACTACTATTACCCCAAGTATTACTGACTGTGTTCTACCAATAAGAAAACCATTGATCCAATATAGACCATAGTTAACTAGCTTGAGGGGTGGGAAACCTTGTTAAATTCCTTTGAAAAGTCTAGAAACAGAGCATAAATCTGTTCTCCTAATATTTTTGTGAAGTCATTGATGTATATGAAATGATATTCACAAGATTAACATTGCTGGAAACCATGCTGTTCTTTATCACGAGTCTTCCAATGTGTTGATATCCATATCAGTTGATGAATACATTATATGTTCAAGAAGTTTACAACAAACACAGGTGAGTGATATGGGCTTATATGGACATTTACGATTTCCTTTCTTGTGAGTTGGAACAATAGCGGCATATTTCCAGTCTGATGGTAATTTCCCCTGATTAAGTGATGCTTGAAATATTAGAGTTAAACCAGGTGCTATAAAGGGGCAAAAATCTTTCAAGAATCTGGATGGTATTTTGTCGGGACTGCCTACTTTGTTTAGATATAAATTATAGTAACAACTCTTTCTTTTGTAGCAATAATAGACTCCATTTCTAGTACTGTTCATTGTTGGATGATATTGGGAAGGAGTCCATAGTTTTCTTTAGTGAACACCATATAAAAATAATCGTTTAAACAGTTTACCTTAGCACTTGTCAGGGTACTACCATTTTGTAAGATTGGGACTCCACTGTAGTCCTAATTCCATTTGTTTTTAATAAAAGACCACTATGCCTTTATGTTCTTACTTGCTTTTGGATCAACCAACTTGTGGACATATGCATTGTAAGCTCATTGGCATTGTCTTTGCATTTCTTTTTTAATTCTTTGATATTCTGTCCAGGATTCGGTGGACGGATTGGATCTCCAAAATTAGTTGCTCTTTAATTGTTGCTGGCATTTGATGGAACGATTTATCATCCATGGACAGTGTTTATTAGTATTTAAGATGGAAATTTATCTAGACACAACTGACACATATTCTTAACCATATTGTCCACTGGTGTGTCAGTAAACTATTTAAGAAATGTTCATTATGGCGTAGTGGATGGAATCTTTATCACTAATACAAAGTCATTTACAAGATAGTATTAAGGATGGCATATTAGTGATGTACAAGTCCAGTACATTAGTGAGTCAAGCTGGAAAATCCGCTACCCATCTGGGTCAGATTGTAGTTTGCTAAAAAGTTAATAAAAGTTTTACAAGCTCAATTGGATAGTTTTGACTACTTAAAGATATAGTTTCCCGTCAATATTTGGTTGAGTAAAATCACTTGCTATCCAGATAGTAGATCTTGGATTATTTTACCAAGGAATGCACACAAGTTGGTTAGCTTGAGGCTATCTGGCTTAGGTAGATGAAAGGCTGCTCAATTATTGACTCGGATGTATTAGGTAATTGGAACTGTGCAGCATCTATATCTCACTACCGCTAATCTCATCAATAGTTAAATATGATGATGCCATGGTGGCAGGCTATGAGTACTCCTCCAAACCCATCAGGTCTATCAGCATAAAGGGTCAGCCACATTGTAGTCACTGTGTGGGTAATTCAGTATATTGTTTTGCATCCATCACAAACTCTAAAACTGAGGTGGAATGGTAAGGCAAACTGGAAAGATCCTGTAAAGGTTTGCTGCATTATGTCTAGCTTGCCTCTCATCTGATCTTGCAGTTAATTCTCAATTGAACAGCTGCAGTGACCTTAAAGTACAGGTGGAGGAGCACTGAGCAATAATATCAGCACATTAACATCACTTGCTTTTGTCACTTTTGTCAACAAAAGAGCAGGTGCCATGCCAGTGAAGAGCTGTCACAAAGAAGCAATTATATTATGTATCCATGCATTGTACATTTGAATTTTCACTAATACTAATGATGCCTACAGGTCCTTGCATGCATGCATGGGAATCCTCCACTATTTGGATTGATGAGGCTGTAACCAATGAATTCTTAGCTGCTGCAACTTAATTAACCACTGTATGAATGTGTACTTTATTTACAATGCTGCTATTGCCTATGGCTGCACTTTATTGCATTGATGCATGGTTTGTGGATTACAGCATTCGATATTAACTATGTGTTCATTGAATTAAAACATTGATATTAATTATAAAAAGTAGTTTTCTCTCTGTTTTCTTCCCCCCACTACATTTTTTCTCATTCCAGCTTTCCTTTGCCTGGAGAAATACATGTGGCAGCTTTTTTACAAATACAGCATTTTAAAAAGAAAAAGAAAGTCTTTGCTTTAATTTGTTCAAACTGTGGGCAGAGAAGAAAACTCTGCCCAATCCTGTGAGGATGGCATTAGCAATCCAACATTGAACATCAATAGTGACCTTCTGAATATGTGGCCTTATTATCTGCAGACTCTGAGGAACCTATCCACCACACCAACGACTATGCACACGATCCTCAAGAGCCCAGAGTCTCAACACACAGAGGGGAGAAGTAAAAATATGGAGTTAAAGAAGAATACTTCCAGATCTTTTCTGACTCTGCAGAGTTTGCAAGCTGGCTGGCACCACTTGTAGAAGTAGACAAATTGGATGGGGCAAGGATGTCTGGAAAGGTAAAGTAAGGGTAAGCCCCGCCACCAAGGAATCAATGACATTCCATCTGGCCTCTTACTGTCATCAAAACAGCAGGTATACCTCCAGACATCAGAGCATGATGAATAGTTTCATTCAGGTTTCATGGAATACGGTCTCCACTACCCCTGCAAGACAAACCGTGAGTGCCAAAAACATCAACTTTACTACCACAATGTTCAAAAACGATGGGAATACGTAGACCAAGAGCAATCCTCAAAGATTCATTACCCAGCTTAGAAGGAAAGTACAGGGAGAGCACTAAGACACGCACCAGACTCTGAGGAGGAAATAGACAATAAGTAAGCCTTGGTTTTAGCATGAGAGGCAGAGATCAAAAGTGATGAAAATGGTGCTCATACAATAGTTTGTCCCAACCATGTGCAGTCCTTAGGGGGCATAGGATACTAAATGGACCACTGGTCAAGAGCCTAGAGAAGATTTAACAGTTAAATCTGAAGGAGACAGGATAGAAAACATTAGATCAGAGGTACTATGAAGGGAAGAAAGATAGCTGGGCAGACTTAAATTAATATAGCACTACGAATTCCCAAACCTCCTTTAGCAGCAGGAAGAATAGACTGAGCCAATGCAGAGAATGATGTTAATATTAGTAACAATCTGAGGGAAGTCTGAATCGACTCGTCAAACTTCTCTAAAAAAAAAGTCCAGAGGATGGAGAAGTGCGTAGGAGATGGGGATCATGGATGGCAAAATAATGATGTGAAAGATAAAATGTATCATGAGCAACCAGATGTGAAATAGCTATGAGTTCAAATACATCCAAGATTGGACTCAAAAATTGAAGGTAGTGCATCAAGAGTAATAGGGGAACTCAACAAAGTCACCTTTGAAGAATCGAGAAGATGGACACAAGGTGCAACTAATTGCCATAGTTCATCAATAAAGGGGGTGCGAGATGCATCTGCAATGTATGCTTCACATTTGGAAAGGTTCAAGGAGAGCCCAGTGAAGAAGATTGCTCCAAAATAGTGGCAGGTCGTCTCGCATAGCCAGACTGCTTTTTCTCAACATGGCCAGCTTATCAAGTGCAGTCATGCGGTTTATTAAATACTGGTGGTGTGCAACAAAAGTTCTGTTCTTAGTAGTTAAGCATAGCTTTTTTGTTGCCCACCAGGCAGTATTTAATAAAAGTCTATGAAAACTCCCATAATGTCAATGAATTATTTATTTATTTGTTTTTTGTTGCTTTATGGCAATTAAGAAGCCAAAGGTAACCAGTGCCTACAGCCCAGAACATGTGTATACAATAATGAATTAACAAATTAATTTATAGTGTCTGAAAGTTAGTTGGTGGTGGAAGTTTGTGACATTTGCTGCATGGGCATAGACAATGATAAGTACAGTGGTTTTCATCATCAAAATGGTCCATAAAATTGATGTTTCCACATGGATTCCTTTAGTTTGGCTTTGATGGTAGCAATAGAAAGATTGCAGATGTTAATTTCTGGAAGAGCATTCCACAAACGAGGCAAGTGATGAAAATAGGAGCTCCTATTTAATAAGTATGTATACAAGGTACAAATTTATTGCATGTTGAAGATCTGGTGTGTCCCTAAATAAACGTAATGTAGTTGTTGATATCAAAATTCTGTGTGTGTGACTTGAGTGACTTAATTGCAAACAAAATGTCCAGGATCTCAAAAATATACATTAAAGGTTAGAGTCTGAGTAAGGATATCTTGTGCTTTGAGTGTATTCAATGTCATGCAATGAAAACAACTATGTAATCAGTTATAAATCCAGGCTACTTGAACTCTTAATTAGATATGGCCACCATAACTGTGAGCAGTAAGTAAGGTGGGGATGAACTATAGAAATATACAGATTTGCCTTGGCTAATGGACAATGATTGAGGCAAAAAAAGTATACCGTATCAGGGGAAGTGATTTGTATTGACCCATTTCAGGTCGCTAGAAGCTATTACTCCCAACTTAGTTTTTTTTGGGTTTTGTGACACTCCACTTCAGCAGATGAAATGAAATACCTAGCTAGCTAGTATTGCAGGTAAACTTGAAGGGAATGTGAACACATTTGGTTAAGTTAAGAGTTAGGTGAGAGGAGGAAGACTATGTAAATATAGAATTCATTTTAGTAATTAGCAAAGCCCCTCCTAAAGGGGTAAAACGCTAATACAAAAATTAAGTTAGTTATTAGTTAATACACGTTTAAAATCTACAAGGGGTAGGTTGTTATAATGTTATTGATTTGGAGACTGTTCCATTCAGGTATTGTTCTGGAGAATTGTAAATATCACAAGAGGTTTGAACGTGGTAAAATTTACAAGGATGATTTGATCTAGTAAGTTGATGTCAGTCTTGCAGGTGAGGGTAAATATTGTTCAGTTGTTAACTGAAGACAATTAACAACTTTAAATAGTACTAAGCATCTCCATAGGCAGGCTTCACCCTGAGAGTTGTCCGCCCGCGGTCACAAACTCAAGCCGAGTGGACTGGAGTGGAATTGCTGTAGCTAGAAGCTCATTCCATGCAATTTACATATTCGTATATATACATACTTAATTTAATGGGTCTTGTAGTAGCTGTCTATCATAAATTATGGCATGGCATCATTGCTATCGCTGGCCGCGAAGTCCCCAGGCGAGGACCCAGCGGCAGCTCTCTCCTGGACCTGGGATGCAGGAGGCCATTCTTGTTTTATTAAAATACTGCAGCAAAGACATACTCTTGAAATGCCAACGGCCAAGCTTCGATCCAGGTGGCCAGAAAGCAGTAAACCGAATTTATTCGATTCAACTTCTCTAATGTACCGTGGCAAATCATCTTAAACGGTACCCAAAAAGAATCTTGGAATCCATCATTAAAGACAACATCCAAGATCATTTGATGACTAATAATGTGATACTTCTTCATCAGCATGGCTTTACTCCTGGAAGATCCTGTTCAACTCAACTGTTATTGGCCATGAACGATTGGACCAAAGCGCTTGACGATGGCCATTCTGTTGACATCTTGTATTTTGATTTTGCTAAGGCATTTGATTCCGTCCCACACAGCCGTTTAATTTCCAAGTTGCAAGGGTGTGGCATATCTGGCAAGCTGCTAGCGTGGGTGAAGAATTTTCTTGTGGGAAGGAAGCAGAAAGTTGTACTGAACAGTCATGCATCAGATTGGTCAAGTGTCAGTAGTGGAGTGCCTCAAGGCTCTGTTTTGGGCCCTATTTTGTTTAATATATATGTCAGCGACATGCCCTTAATAGTTAATAGTCCCATTTTTCAATTTGCAGATGACGTGAAGATGTTCAGAACTATCAGGACTGTGGACGACTTTTGCCAACTTCAACAAGATATAAATTTGCTTTTTGCATGGTCTAAGAAATGGCAACTGAAGTTCAACATTAGTAAGTGTAATTGGTTACACTTAGGTAAACCTCACGGATTTGGTGAATATGTAATTGATGGCACTACTATTACATCTTGTGATGTTGTAAGGGACTTGGGAATAATGATTGACAATCAGTTAAAGTTTCACGATCATACCACCACAGTTGCCAAGAAAGCTAACAGACTACTAGCAGTTATTCACAAGACATTTCAGAATTTCGACCATGCTACATTCATCAACTTGTATAAATCATATATCCGCCCAGTGTTAGAGTATGGTAACATCATCTGGGGACCACAATACATTCTAGATCAAGAACAAATTGAGAAGATACAGAGAAGAGCCACAAAATTGGTCCAGGATCTTCAAAACTGCACATATAATGATCGCCTCACTGCTCTAAACTTGCCATCACTTAAATACCGCAGACTGCGCGGAGATATGATAATGTTCTATCAGCTATTACACAGCCATTTCAGTCTAGATGATACATCAGATTTGTTTACTACTGCAACTTCATCAACAACTAGGGGTCACAATTACAAGTTATTTAAACCTCAAGCAACATCAAGAGTGAGATCTACTTTTTTCACTGTACGAGCCATCAATGACTGGAACAGTTTACCCAATCACATAGTTAATGCTCCCACACTTAATGATTTTAAAAATTTTCTTGACAGTGGCTGGTCTACTTTATTGTATGATTATTAATTAGTTAACTATTATTGTATATAAGTTTTTGCTATGTAGTTGCAAATTTGTTAAATTCTTTTTGTACAGATCAGGCTTTACAGGTTCCTTGAGCCTTCTTTACCTGTAATACTAATACTAATACTAATGGTATTACGTTGGTAAAATATTTCGCGTAATTAATTTTCGTCGGATGCTAGCTTCGACGAAATATTTTTAACAGTTTATAAATATAGAAATACGGTCGGGCCGAGTCAAATACACACTTTATATAAATAAGTATACTGTATATCACAGCGGTTTCTGCCCCCATGCAATACTGACGGCGGGCATAGCTAGCTACAGGTATGCGGTATGTCATAACTTAACTGCAACTGACAATGAGTAATGCATCATGCACCGGCGTAGCTATACAATGCCATACACGATGCTGTGACGATAACTATATATTATACTATAATAATAATTAATAAGTACGAACGAACCTCTTGCAGAAGCAAATCAGTCTGATATGATGTAGGAAATAGCTACGATCCTATACACGCATAGCTGTGTTTCCACCGCAAATGTCCAGCTTACGGAGACTGAATCGGTGCACCGACTGAATCCCTAAAAATACCCTTATGAAATTATCTGCATTATGTCACGTAGTAAAACAGGAATCATTTCGTTTGTGGTGTTCATACCACGTGATGTAGACAGAACAGGCTGACCACATCTCAGACAAGATCCCCATGATCGCGTTCTTCGCGAAGTTCTTTGTTATGGTGAAGTTCCCAAGTGATCACGGAGCCTATATAAAGTGATGCCACTTATCGCTTACCAAGGTGCGTACTACCATATGATATATGGATTATGTGCACCCTCAGGCCTACAAGGGCACTGTACACCTTTAACCTCTCAGTTTCTGTGGACCCTATTTCTTCCCGCTTCTAAACGAGAGCAACCTCATATTATTTCGAAATCAGCTAGGCCCATTAATGTCATTATAAGAGAGCTTCCATTGCTGCTTCAAGAGAGTGACACAGAGGCACTCACTGTAGCCTGTAGGTAGATCTGCGACCTAAGTCAAAGGTCAAGGCCACCAAAATCGTGCCAATTCAACAGTCAAGGGTAAAAGCTTCCAAACCACAATTGAAAGGTGCTAAATATCGTCACAGGTCAAAAGTCGAAAAAGGCTCTTAGTCACAGGCCAAAGCAAAATTTTGGCTGGTCAAGACTTTGACCGCAGTCGCAGATCTACCTACAGCGCGTACCTGCATGATACCCACTTGTGCTTCAAATAAAAATTGCTGATAATATTGAGTTAGTAATCAGAATGCATGTTGTATTTAAGACATTTGCACATTTCAACATTCATGTAATTTGTAACAAGAGGATGGCACTCCAAAATATTCTGTATTCTGATCTTTGTAAGCAGAAATGTCAAGCTAGGAATTTGCTGTTGGTCAAACCTGTTGGCACAGATAATAAAGCATATATACCACCATCAATGCTTTTAGAATTGCTACTACCTAGCTAGCAAAGCTAATAGTAAACAAAAGTATAATTTCACAAAATATACCATAAGACAATTGTATTGTTTAGTGAAAGTCGATCTCATTTTTTTTTGCATTTTGACTGAGCATGAAGATTGGAGTGCCACTCCCTTCTAAATGGAAGTACACTTATGGAATACTATAACAAGTTGTATAATGGAAGTTGCTAGCAATAAAAACATTGGACCCGGACCCGACAGGCAATTTTCAACACAGAGGTATTGAAATTGTGTACATATGAATCAGCGTTGAAACGGGTCGGGTCAACCGGTCACATTTTTTTCGGGTCATCGGGGTCTGACCCGGTTTACAAATTATCTGGGTCTGACCCGGATTGGATCACGTGAGAAATTAAATTGTTCGTTTGATGACGTGGAAATTTATAAACGCTATCGCGTGTTTCGTGAGCCACGCCCACTTATCGCATTACAAACATACACTCAGCCATGCCCATTTATTAGTAAGTGCAGTATGTAGCACGAAACTGAGGATATCTATGGTGAGGGGGTAGCTGTGATATGATTTTTATTTTTTATTTTTGGTCTTTAGCCTACAGCTAGGCTGAAGTTGCTATTCTAAAAGTCTGGATCCGCCCCTATTTACTCAACATAAATCGAATGCTCAAAACGTAGTCTCGCTCGCTCGAGACTAGCTGAAACATAGCTCTTATCGCACGCCTCGGCTTTAATTAATCCGGGTCTGACCCAGATTGCTATCCGGGTCAGTTGGTCATCCGGGTCAGCAGTAGTGACCCGGTTTCAATGCTGATATGAATGATTTGTAGATTTCCACTTGGTGATTAATAGATTGCCTGTGTTTTACAGAGTGTGCGATTTCTGATGATCATCGCTACAGTGCTTGAAATAAATACTGCAAATGCTTGAACACTTGTTGGTATTTGATTTAGAAATTATACCCAAGTACAGTGAGACCTGTTGAATCAGGTCACCTGTTTACACTGATCAGCACAAAAAACATCAAATAATATGTAATCTGTCTACAAAATGATGAACCACCTGTTTACTGTGGCCAGAAAATTTAAATGTGACCAGATTAGGCAAGGTTCACTGTGCTTGTTAAAATAATGTGATGCAATGTTGTCTTAAGAATGAGGCTGTGACATGCACACATAATGCGTAATAGTTATGACTACTAGCAGACCAGTTGTTAGAGAAACTCAGAGTACTTGATTATGAGGCAAACCCACTTTGTAGAGTTGTGCAAAAAAAGAATGCACATTATTACTATGGTGTTGAGTCATGCATTGTTCAATATTTACGTACCGTATGTGTACATGTAGAGTAGTTGTAATATGTTGCATGGGTGGAAATCACTTGTATGATTTCTGGTTTGTAGGAAAGTTGTTGATCAGCTACTTGTGAGTGAACACAATTCAGGTAAGTAATTGTGAAAAGATAATGATAATATTATGATAACTATAGTTATTGTAAGATTAGCTATAGTTACTTATATTATATAAAACTCATTTAAAGCAAGGGTTACAGGTGATCAAAGTTGGGAGGTTTGGGGGACTTATTACAATTACAACAGGGACAAACAAAAGAAAAAGTGCATGCATTGTCAGGATCAAAATTTAGTTCAAAATGATTCCATAGAAAGTTTGTATGTTTGTACTTGATAGTAAGATTGTAATCTATTATTGGTAAAACATTTGAGTCTGTTGAAATAGAAGTTGTTGCTGGAAACATTTATTTAGTATTTCTTATGTGTTGCAGTTTATAGCTAGATCCTGATCGTGTGTTTCCTAAAGTGAATTTAATATAGTCAGTGATATTAAATGCATTTGTAGGGGCTTTAAGGCTTTTGATAAAAAAAAACACTATGTCACAAATGTCCAAAACATACATTGAAGATAAAATTTTGAGCTCAAGTTCATTTGAGTCATTCATATTATGCACCATGCAAGCTAATTCTAAGTAGCTACTTCAATTGCGTGCTGTTTAAAAACTCACCTGCATCAGGCCAGGCAAACTTGAATAATTATTTCTCATCCCCGCCCACATCTTTTTACCCCATTGCCTCTGATTTCATTATTGCTGTTATCAATCACGAGCACACCTATTTTGGTGCTAAGAAGGCTGGCTATCATTTTACAGCACAGCAAATGTCACTTACACCTTAAAACATAAGCACTAGTTCTTAAAAGGCTTTAGCTAACAACTACTAACAGACAGCTTGCAATTGATTTGGAGTATTTTCTTTAATAATGAATAATGAAAAATGACCTCCCGCCTGCATGGAAATCCCAATTTTTGTGGATGAGAAACAATTACAGCTATAACAACTACATGTATTTCAACTTATGTTTTTATTGTAACTCATTGTACTCATCAGTCAGTAATATAATATGAATTTAATATTATTGTATGTAGCTACTTTGTATGTACTGGCATAATAATATACTTATGCCCAATCACACTCATTAATACCAGCTAGTCATGCAGTAGCTATGCAACAAGTAAGGCCAGGCACACTTGATTACTTATATTGTTAACTATTGTCTAAGTATAGCTATAATTATGTTGTATTTGTAACAGTACTAATGACATAAAATTATCCCATGTTGAATGTTAGGTCTATTCCCCAAACACATTGAGAACCTGCAGAACTTTGTAACATTCTGTAACTGGCTGTCAGTGGCAAGAACACAACTTGGGCTTGTTTCAAAATTAACGGGTCTAATGAACTTCCTTCTGACATATATAGTCTTGCATTGTTGAGCAGTTCAAAGATTGGATCAGCTTTGGTAGTGGTGGAATGATGAATATTGTAAACTTGACAATGATTACAGGGTAACTTGCTTCAATTTACTTGATCGGAGCCTCTAAAATACCACCTATAGAGCTACTTCCTTGCAATTGTTTAACTTAGACATTACACATTTTGGCTTTCCTTCTAGCTATTTTGCAATTGAGTAAACATGCTCTTTTTTGCACGGTGATAAGATACTGTTGTCTTCGCATTACCATGTGGAGGTAGGGGGAATCTTATTTTCCATCCTCAAAGATGTACTGAATTACAGCTAGCATACTGAACTGTTTGATTATTCTCATCAATCAAATAACTATATAGAATATTCTCTATGGAAAGAGTATATAATATCGAAGTGCGTATGCTTTTATGGAGCATAAACTCACACAAAGATAATGTCTGTATGTATACTCATGTCTTCCTAATAATTTCATTGCTTTCAGGATCAAACTCAACAACATACCTTTCCTAGGTTTACCACCATGAATCCACAATCGTCTGCATTCAGGTCATCAATGCAACGAACACATGATAAATCTATAACACAACACTATCACGATTGTATGTCATTGAGGATGGCTTTCTACAACATATGCGATTATCTGGTACTACACCAATCATTAGGGTAAACAAAGAAGTAACATTGAGCCCTTGTAAAGGACGTTCCAGCACAGGTAAACATTTTGTGGCTGCATCATCACAAACATTCACACAGACTGCATAGTCAAGTACATGTATGCAAATGTCTTCTTTTGTATTGTTCCACTACCATCTAATCACCTTTATGTTCACTGTACTTTAGTTGTAAATAAACATACATCATGTATAACAAATACTTGTATAGTAAAAATTGGATAAATAATTTAATATTGTTATATAATACCATCATCAAAACTAGTTACTTGCCCAGTTGCCATGGACATTCCAACTCTATAACTGATTTGCTGTCCATATTTCTTTGCTGCATGATTAAGGTTCTTCCCTGCTCTCATAATCTCCCTTGACAAAGTCTGAATGTCACCTGTCAGTATATTGTCTTGCTGGCATCCCGAGCTCTTGATAACATTCAATACTGAAGCAGCCAGTTGTGTGCATGTACCAGCAGTATCAGTATTGCAATGTTTGAGTTGATCACAGTCAATACGTTGGGTACTGGTGGTGTCACACAGTTTTGTTACATGGGACATCACTTTATATGCTAGTGCCAACATCTCTGTAACGTAATTCAAACTAGGAGCATTAAGAGCTGACTGGTAGTCTTCTTCATCTTGATCTTCAACCGATGGCCACATCTGGTCCTATGCAAAAGATAAAATAGTTTATGTACATATTTACTGGAAGTGATTAATACATGATTCAAATAACAACAATACAGTTTGTAAAACAATAGAAAAAGTTAACAATAGACCACAGACAAAATGTGATACCATGATGGGTACCTGAGAGATTTAAGTTTGTTGCATACATATGTACGTAGGTGTATAATGTGTTCAAAGTTACAATGGACCACACTGGCTTCACCATGTAGGGGTATTACTGTACTTCAAATGAAGGCCTGGCCTTTAAATAAGTATCGGGTACTCATTTTCAATAGGCCAGAGTAATGCCCAGCAATGAATAAGATTCAAATTGGTTCTAATGGAATACAATTGTTGTAATGGTAACCATTAGATGGTTTCAAATTTAAAAAGCAATAGCAGCAAGGAAAAGAAGTAACTCCTAACGGTAATAGCTTGAACTTTTGAATGAGACGAGACATTTGTTTTTCTTTTTATATGCCCCGGAAAACTCTCAACATAAATTAAGCTCACTGTTTATTCACCTTTACAATGAAATATGGCAAATACTTTGGCACATTACATCTTATGTATGCATCTCAGCCTCATGCTGAGTGGTAAAGTTAATTTTACACACACTGTAAGTGGCAGTACTAACAAACAAAACAGCCTCATATACACACAAACCTGTGTATCTGCCATTTGTTGGATCAAGTTAGCAATGGCATTTATCAACTGGTTGACGCAAGTTACAACATCACCAGCCTACAATTCAGATAAAGATACAAACACACAGTCATCTTTACATCAATAAGTCAACTATAATATACTTACCCCTTCAGTATGCTCACCAATAGCCTTTAACTCAATACTGCTGGCTACACTACCCAACACTGCTTCAGTATACTCACACTGACCAGTGTAAAAGTGAACTAGTATTTTAAAGGGAAGCTAAAGGAAAATAATTTGCAAATACACATAGATCATGTATAATGCTAAGGAGTTACTTTTCCATGCCATGACATGTCTTCTTGTAATGGCTGGTCCCCAGAGAGAAGGTGTAGTGTACATTCTGCTAGTGATAGTTGACCACAAACAGAGAACACATTCTCGACTGAATCACAAATACTCCGTACTGAATTATGGATGGCAGATTCCATTTCATTTTCAATGCACTATTAAGCAGGATTAAATAAGTGTATGCAATGAGAGACGTACTTACTTCTAACACTTGTGCTATGTGAGTGGTTAATACTTTGACAACGTCTGTTAATTTTGATCTGTAGTGCTGTGGATTCAAGTCAGCATCCATTGACTGACTGACGGACGGACGAGGTAGATGGTAAAGAGAATTGACCAACAACTCCAGTGAGGTCTGTATACTGATACTGGTCTGTCTGAAATCACTGCTTTCACACAAGGGGACTATTAAAATATAAATACACAAATTATGTAAAGAAACATTAAATCCACTGTAAATCTTCAACTAAAACAACAGTCCCTCTATACTAGACACCTTGTACTATTTTAAAGTGTCGTCGTTAAGGACCATGGATAAGTGTCCTGATAGTCAAGGTGTCCATACTAGAGGTGTGCCTTATTTACTTTCAATGGACATCCTAAATATATCTACATCAATTTTATGCAAAATGGGAGTACAGAAACATCTTGTTCATCTGGGTATCCACATTTCAGGGTATCCTTCATATGGAACTCCATCGTCCACATATATTTACCACCAGCAGTAACATAGTTATACAGTACACACCAAGGTTGTTATGAGATGCCAGCTGACTCTTCAGGAACATACTCATGTCACCAGCAGCTTTGGATACCCCCCAAGCATTCATTAGTACGCTATGATAGACTGACTCTTGGATTACTCCAGTGTAGTTCTCTGTATCAGTGTTAAGAATTGAGAAGTAATTACAATCACAAGCTAGGCATATAGTATACCATTGAGAGAAGTTAGCAGTGTATTCACTCTGTCTCTACAAAGTGAAGGCACTGAGGGAAGCAGCTGGAAGACATCTGTAAAAGAGAGCTTAGAATTTATGAAGCTATGTTGATAGTATAGTCACCTGTGAAGTTTGGAGCTTCTGATGCGATGCTTGAAGTTTCACTTGCTGGGGAGCTGGCATCTTGAAAATAAATGATACACAAGTAACAAGAGCACAGTATTCATGGTAACATGTATCCTGATAATATCATACAGTATAGTAGGGACCACAAAGGAGTAGGCGTAGCCCACGACATAACATCACCCAAAAACCAGCCTCAATTTTTTTTCTGACGACGATGAGGCAGTATTGGTTAGGTAAAACTAAGCCCAAACAAGCCTTCAGATCGACCTGAAACGCTTTCCACAAGTTCCTACGAAATTAAAAAATATATATATTCAATGGAATTTTCTTCTGACTGAGAACTGACTGACAGACTGATGCCTTCTGACAAGCTAACTTGATAACGGCTAAGGCTACGGGCTTGATCTTTTCACCGTTCAACGTCGCTTCAGCCCGAGAGGTACCTTTTGGCATACTGCAGTATGTACAATCCATTCTTCATGGACTTATCAGTGTCCTCCTTTGTGTCCCATTCATCTTTGCTGACAGCAAAAAATGTTGATTTGGTGGTAGCATGGAAGTCGTCTGTATTTTTCATAGTGGCTATTTTGATTGTAGGGGTGCTTTTCGAATAGTTTTTTGATTCATACTGCTGTGTAACGGGCTGTACATAGCTGACAACAAAGAGTAATGGATACTTCACTTTTCAGACGGTAATTGATATAACTGGGGCATGTGGCACCATTTCTTTCTTTCGGTATGCATGGATTGCAGAGGTACTTTTTGAACAGTTCTTGATCCGAAATGCTGTGTAACGGGTTGAACATAGCTGACAACGAAGCATAATGGATATTTCACCTTTCAGATGATAATTGGGGCGCATGGTGCCATTTCAGATGCAGTATGCGTGGGTTCACCAGTCATTATAATAATATTTAGTTAACAAACAAGTACACAGAAAATTTTGGAATTTTCAACTAGAGTAGGGACCATAACGCATCGATAAAAAGTACTGAAACAAGCTGGAGTAGTACATGATACACTAAGTGTTATATCCCTATCGTGCTCAAGATACCACAATGGAAATGCACAGTAGGGATATAACACTTCTTATTGTTTTACTGTGATTTAATATCGTGCACTACTCCAGCTGGTTTCAGTACTTTTTATCGATGTGCTATGGTCCCTGCTCTAGTTGAAAATTCCATATATATATATATATATATATCCCTGTACTGTATGCCCAAGAATGGAATCATAGTTAAAACGTTGTGTTAATTGTGAACACAAAAATGTATATTATGTAGACCTAGTCTCTGTGCACGTTGTGTGCTTATTTCTTTACAATTATGTATTGTGTTAAGCATTCAACAGGGAGGCCCCTGTGGCGTGTTCGCAACTGTGCAGGCTTTTGTTTTGAAACATCTGTTGTTTGTGACTAAGAGCAGCACTCCTACAGTGTAAGTAAACCTGCAAAATGGGACTGTTTATATGCATCACCATACACTACTACTGCTACTACACATAACAAAAACATTCAATACATATTAAAGTTTGTGTGGTTATCTTTCATGGTTGGGCATGCATATCAAACCAAGCAAGTCACAAAAGCAAGAACTATAAGCCTTACCCTGAGAAGTAGAAAGCACTGATATGGTTATTACTTTTCATAACATAGTTTAGGCCGAGCAAAGTTAACTATACATTTCTGGTCCTCCTGATTCCCCAAAATTGACCAGGTGAACAAACTTTTTTGGGCAACTTTTTGATCTGCATGGTACACTACATTTGACAAAGCAGTACATGGAATTATAGGGAAAAACAAAGTTGATGTATAAAGTTAGTGCATCCTTTAAAGAGTGCGTACAAGACATGAAACCTTTCAACTATTATAAATTGTTGTATGCTGGGTGGTTACATAATTCATTCAGCAAAAAAAATTGCCAGAGAAGGGAACCAGAAACATATAATTAAATTTTTGTGGCCTTACATACTGTATTTATCCATAATGTACATGATATATCCACGTGCAAGAAATTTCTTTGAATAACTTATAAGTGATTTTTGATTGTTGGATATTTTGTTGTTTACACCAATGTACAGTATACATGATATTGGTATAAATCATCAATATAACCACAAATCCACATCCTACATCCTGATTGTTTTGTAATGACCGGTGCTGGAGTAATCAGAATGATCCTCCATTAGCGTTTATTGAGCTTTGCACTTGGTACACTGGTAGTAAATTAGCAAAAAGAGGTACTCTATTCTGTAGGGGCATATGATATCACAGATTAAGGGTTAATTGAATTTTATAGTGATCTGTCTTACAAATAAGCAATGATATTATTATAAACTTTGAAATGTGTACTACATACACTTGTATCCATTCACTGAACTGGACATAAAGTTTGAAAACCCTTTTAACCACTAAAAGTTATTATGACCATTATACTTTGTATACCACACACTCAACTTGTCTTGCGTATTGCAGGCACATATTGTAGTCTAGTTTTAGTGGTCTATTAAAATTAATGGTGTGAATTCATAATTAATAGTTTGAATTTGTTCCACTAAATGTAATATATGTCACCTTATTGTGTGCATTGGGAAGCATTTCTCTGGTTCACTAACACTGCAAACTCATTGCTATTTACAAACAACAAACCAAAGCGCATATCATACAGTATGATAGTACTGTATAGTAGGAACCACAAAGGAGTAGGCATGGCCCACGAAATAACATCACCTAAAAACCAGCCTCAATTTTCCCTGACGACGATGAGGCAGTATTGGTTAGGTAAAACTAAGCCCAAACAAACTTTCAGATCGACCCGAAACATTTTAAACAAGTAGCTACGGAATTTTAAAAATTATTTATTTAACGGAATATGCTACTGACTGACTGCCTGATGCCTTCAGACAAGCATAACTCGATAACGGCTAAGGCTACGGGCTTAATTTTTTCACTGTTCGATGTTGCTTTGGCCCGACAGGTGCCTTTTGGCATACTGCAGTATGTACAATGCATTCTTCATGGACTTACCAGTGTCCTCCTTTGTGTCCCATTCATCTTTGCTCACAGCAAAAAGTGTCAATTTGGCGATAGCACATGATGGCTTTCTTTCGTAACAGAAATTGTCCGTATTTTTCATAGTGGCTGTTTTGATTGCAGAGGTGCTTTTTGAACAGTTCTAGATCCGAAATGCTGTGTAACGGGTTGAACATAGCTGACAACGAAGGATACTTCACTTTCCAGACAACAATTGATATAGCTGGGGTGTGTGGTGCCATTTCAGATGCGGTATGCGTGGGTTCACCAGTCATAAAATAATATTTACAGAAAGTTAGCAATCAAGTACACAGAAAAATTTGGAATTTCAACTAGAGTAGGGACCATAGCACATCGATAAAAAGTACTGAAACAAGCTGGAGTAGCGCAAGATATTAAATCACAGTAAAACAATAAGAATTGTTATATCCCTACTGTGCTCAAGATACCATAATGGAAATGCACAGTAGGGATATAACACTTCTTATTTTTTTACTGTGATTTAATATCATGCACTACTCCAGCTTGTTTCAATACTTTTTATCAATGTGCTATGGTCCCTACTCTAGTTGAAACTTCCAAATTTTCTGTGTACTTCTTGTGCATGATTACAGAATGCAAATGGCCAACAAGAGTGGGGGGAGGGGGGGGGGGGGGGGTTGATTGCTTTACAAGAGTATAAGTGAATAAGTTGCAATGGGAAATATAAAACTTTTAAATTCAGCCAGTTATAAATAAAACAGTTGCAGCAAGTATTTTATACATAACTTTTCACATGTAAAAAATTGTAAATATGTGAATGTCATGGAACAAAGGGATATTTTAGCAGTGCAAATATAGTAGCCACTGTTTAAAATTCTGACAGATATATTATTTCTAATTCTAGACACAGTTTTTAGCAAGCTTGCTTACTTAATTCCAATCTTTGCTTAGTAAATGCAAGAGCGTCTGTCACATGTTTCTATAACAACACAACAGTAAGTTACTAATGCACGCAAATAACTACTAACAGGAATAGAGGAAGGCAAATCAGGTAATAGTTTGGTGGATGAAGAAGGTGACATGGACCAAGCTGGTAGAGAATTTGAGCGATGTGTTGATGGTGTCCTAGAGAAAGAAACGCATTTCACAGTAATCTTGTACATTATACAGTGGAATAACTTATTTGTAATTGCTCATATTCACTGAAATATTTTCTTCTAAATATGTACATGTAGGACTTGCTAAACCTGTTGGGACCCAAAACCTGTGTTGATCCTTATATAATTTGGAAACTTTGTTAAGAGACCATGATGTAAGTTTATGATACATGAGAGGGGTTGGCACAAAAAGTCACAAATCCAGTCACAATTTTGCTTTACATATAATGGAAACAAGTTTGGCTTGTTCACTGAAATTTCTTCAATATTAAACTTGGTCACTTTTTAACTTAATTTGTTATGTTGTAAAGCACTAAATACACAGATGATCACATTTACCAACTTATATTAAATGGCACATATTAAGTTAATAGGATACCTAACCTACAAGTGACCTGATAAGAACATGTCTCACAGTACATCTGGTTATGTAGCTTTTAGGGTATTAGAAAATTAAACATTTTGACCACAACACTAGTAAGATGACAATTTAAGTCTCAACAAGCCTGCCTCCTGTATTATAGTAAAAGTAGCCAAATTTTAAACCGTTAGTTGTAGAGACGTTTCACTGTATATACTGCAACTGTTGAAGTCCAATAATACACACAGTTGGTGATGACACACCCTCTGGATGGTGATGTAAAGCTCTCCTCCCACACATCTTTTGGGTCAAAGAATGGATCCTCTTCACTCATAGTACTAACACTGGAGCACACACTCTCTGTATCCTGACCACTCTGTGTTGTAGTAAATTTAAAATACATGAATAGCTATTTAGCCAGTTACATTTGAGCAACATGTGATGTCACTATATATATATTTTTTACTACTACATAGGGACCATCTCATAACTAAAAACAGCATGACTATTCACATGCTAAGTGGTGCATAAAAATTCTCAAGATTTTCTGGTTAATCAAGTGAGTAGTGCTCGGTGGTATTGAAATTTGAGTACACGGTATTAGTAACAGGAAAATATCACGATATATCAATGTATATACCACTTTAGCGTGGGCGTTCAAAGGTGCCGCTCGGTGTTTAACTCGCATATTGCCTGGGCAATATCATGGGAAAGCGGTTTGCCAATGACTTCGATACCCAGCCAGTTCAAAGAATCGATGCGCTTTGACTCGTTATATTGAGCGACATAGAGCTTTGTATTGTGGGACTCGTTTTTGTAGAGGTTGCTAAGCTTAGTACAGAGGCTAAGATAGAGTAGTTGGTTGTTACTAAAGGATAATGAAGGCACAAAATAATTGTTTGGGCGATTGTGGATGTGCATTTCTACCCACCACATATCAGCCTTTGAACAGACCACGGAACAGCAAAGCTACTACTGCTATAGGTTAGTAACTTACAGTTCTAAGTACTTAATTTAATATAATAACTTACTTACTGTCCCAATAGCGAAGTTAGTTGGCTTAACTTAGTACAAAAATGATAACAATATAAACTCCATCCCACAATTGCAAGTTTTCTAACATTGCGTGTTGAAGCATAGTAACGTATTAATGACATTTTAACGTATGGACAATGTTTTAATGGCTGTTAGCCCACGCTATTAAAACCACAATCGATCTTCAGATGCTACTGTATAAAACAAATGGGATGAGTTCTCGTTAGTTCTTTAGGTGAGTGTGTCCCAAGTGATATATATCACTTGTACCATGGCTGCTTGGTATTTTGCTGACATATACACCCGCAGCCCTCGGGCCTGCGGCCCTCAGGCTTTGGATGTATATATCAGCAAAATCCCATGGTATAACTATTACATAGTTAGCTTGCTATTGTAACTATTGCATCATTTCTTGGGCGTAGTAAGAAGTGGTATGCATCCCAAAAACCAAAACTATATAGTTCAGTACAAGTATAGGCATGTGTTATAATGTAACAACCTCAAGTTATTGTTTAGGGCTAATCGGTTATGATAATTTTATTACGATAAATGGTATTACCGGTATATTGCAGAGCACTACAAAATAAGCATTACTTTTTGTCCATATTAAGTATCTATATATGCCATACAAAAAAACTTTTCGTGCGAACTTTTTACTGCTACTTTTGTTACAATATGTGACCTAATTTTAGAAAACCGTCGATATCCGCACAATTTTCAAAATGCATTTTATTTGTTCTTTGTTTTCTACAGGGACAGAAGAATGGACTAGTCAAGTTTCAGCTTCCTAAGTTAAGCAGCGTTGGAAATACAGCACTAAACAGCCGGACGTGCAAATAAATTGATATGCACAGAAGCTATCGAGAAAAGAATCTACAGGCGCTTACATAAACCATCATAACTTACTGATACAACGACGTACGGAATTGAATCTTGGCTCATTGCGTTCGCCATGATTTTGTACATCCATCAAGGTATAGATTTCCCCCAGGCGTACTTCTTTGTTCGAGAAGGAAGGCAAATTCACTGAAAAACGAGTGTCGGTAAATTCTTTCGTCACCGCAACGTAAACAAACGTCTGTAACTTTGGAATCTTTTCGTGTATGGAGATGAAACCGGCAAAGATTTTTGTACTCCCTATGGACAGGCGAACACGATGATGCCCAGGATTTATCCATTGGCGGCTTACGTCGCTCACCAGCGAGGTGATAAAAACTTGCATAATTTTTTTTCTGGAGTTTGCATTTTTTACCCATAGTTTTTAAATGCGTTTTATTACAAAAGTACTGTTGTGCGTATATCGACGGTTTTCCAAATTCGGTCACATATATAGTCACATCAAAAGTTAATAATAATATGTAACCGGATCTGTGAAAACCCGACATAATGGTGCAAGCCTAAATTTTCAGTATAAGCCATTGATTGCAATGGGTAAAATATTTGTGTAATTGAAAAAAATGTAAAATTTTGAAATGCTTTGTTCTTTGTGAAGAAAGGGTCCAATGATAAAAACAGGGTGTCATCTTATTCGCTTACTCAAGAGGAGTTCGAAAATCTTTGTTTCGTTGCAGTACACTAAAGAAAACGTGAGTTATGGACGTCACATCGAAGCGATCGTATGCGATCAATCTTTCTTCACTGATTCCGTCTCTGTATGTAGTGAAGAAAGGTGATAGAAGAAAAAACTTACCCAGTAATGGACTCCCCATTCATGGCAAACACAATGGTGCAAGTTGCAACTCTGTACTGCATTGTGTTTGTAAGTTACAACCATTTTTGTATAAGCACCTGCAATTTATTTTCCCAATACTTGCTGTACAAATCGATCTTTCTGTGGTTGCTACTTTGTAGGGCTGTAACTCTGAATTTATTAGCATACTTGCATGGCCAGAACATACACTTGGCTAAGTAGATTATAAATATTCAATAATAAAGAATTTGAAAAATGTGCCATTATGTCGGGTTTTCACAGATATGATCACATATAATAGGTTTTTGAGGTGGTGGTGGCCTCAAACCTGGGATTGATTGGTGTCTTTAGCTCAAAGAGAGCATGGAGGCAGCATTTGCCAGCCTCTTCCGGGGGTGTGGCTTTATTGGAATCCGGGGGAGGCTTCGTAGGTTGTGACTCAGGTATGATGTTAAAGTTAAGGTCCATCAGTAAATCATCCTCAAATGTTATGTCATAGATGTTGAATAATTGCTGCTTTGGGAGTGAAAGTAAAGACACTTTGTTTTGAAAGAATGGTGGTTGTGTAAAGTGTGTGCATGTGTGTGTGTGTGTGCAAGTAAGTGTAGCTATAGTCAATGTGATGGCAGTGTTATGAGTGTGTACACTGACAGTGATATTGGTACTTTCAGTTACTACACCGTGTTTCGTCCTATACAGGATCTCGTCAGGTAATGGTACCAATAGGAGGGAAAACACTCAACAATGTGGGCGTAGGAGAATCACTTAGAAGTGTGGGACGATGCCCAGAGTATGAAGGCTTTTGTGTCTGCATGTGTGTGCTTTTGTGTGTCTGAGTATGAAAAAATTGTAAATTTCTTATGTCATTTGAAAGTTAAACTGTTTTTGTTTTTGCAGGGGAACAATATGATACTAAATGCGGAAGCTAGAAACTGGAAAAATATAGTAGAGTAAGACTCAGGATAAAGCTGGAGGGACCTATAGTTCTTAAAACTGATGAGGTTTGTTAGGTTGGTAAATTTTATGTGTCATTAACTGTTTTATTTTTGTAGGGGGACGAAAAATGCTGTTCGAAAGAGGAAAAGCCAAAGTGAAAGGTTAAAAGGAGGACTGTAGTTTTAAAAAAAGTGTGTTTGTTGTAATAACACATTTGTAATTGATTAAAGAATTCATTTTTATATTGTACCTCGAAATTTGTTTAGCGTGGTTCTGTGGTTTCCTGTTACGGTTAGGAGATGTTAGTGTGGTTTCTTGTTGTGGCTGGCAGTTAGCTAGTTACGTTTCCTGGTATGGGGTGTGGCTTTTGGCTTGTGGCTTTTTTTCACCATTTAAATAGCTGGGTAGACTAGAACGATGTTAGTAAAGTTTCTTGCTCAAGGAAACAACAACACCAAATTGGCATAACTGGGCATTGAAGCTAGAACTTTTTGATCATGTTGGCTATGCTGCCTCTCCTCTCTCTCTCTCTCACGCTCACACACACACACACACACACATGTACGCATGCACACGCACACGCACACGCTTTACACAACCACCATTCTTTCAAAACAAAGTGTCTTTACTTTCACTCCCAAAGCAGGATGAGTCGGCAATTATTCGACATCAATGACATAACATTAGAGGATGATTTACTGATGGACCTTAACTTTGACATCATACCTGAGTCACAACCTAGAAGCTTCCCCCGGATTCCAATAAAGTCACACCCTCAGAAGAGGCAGGCAAACGCCACCTCCATGCTCTCTTGGAGCTAAAGACACCAATCAATCCCAGGTTTGAGGTCACCACCCCCCTTAAAAACCATTTGAAAAATGTGCCATTATGTCAGGTTTTCGCAGATCTGATCACATATAACAGGGTGCTCTTGGTAACATATATTGATACAGTGGAACCCGAACTAATTGGGGTTTTCATATAATCGAAGAGTATGTAAAATCGAACATTCATACATAAACTACTCTAATTGAGCAGTTAATTTGATGTTTGGGTAATCGAGTGTTTGGTTAATCGGTGTTTGGATAATCAAGGTTCCACTGTATACACACAGTTGTGGTTGCATTTACTGTACCTGTATGAGTTCTCGCATCTGTACCAGTCGTGACTCAAACTTTGAGAGGTCCCAAATAGTGTTCAAGCCGGTATGAGAATTGGTAAGCTTTACTCGCAAGGTTGGCTAAAGGGTACAGAAAAGAGTCGATAAGATGCTGCAGTGTGTAAAGTGAACTTACATCTGAGTCGTTGGTGTACAGAGCATCTCGACTAAATTTCTGAACACAAAAGAAACAGTATCTTATGCTCATGCACATATACATGTACACACACACACACGTACACACATGTACACACACACATGTACACACACACACACACGTACTACATGCTTATTGAGTGTCTGGCTAAGATTATTTGCTTCTTGTATTAACATGGACACTTGCAGGAGTTCAGATCTTCTCCGCAAAGATGTATCTAAGTCATTCTCACATACATACAACATTTTAAGAGTGTATGAAAATCACCAGCTGATGGTTTTGTAGGTGTTTCCTTAAGCTGCTGCATTTTGCGGACCTCCATTTCTAACCTCTGTTTCTCTTCTTCTAACTCTGTAATGAGCCGAGTCTTGCTCATCCTCATCTCCTCATCTTCCTAACAATGTGAAACGTAATTGGTTTGATGAAGTTAAAAGAGGTGATACCTTTTGAATTCGCATCTTCTCTAACTGCAGCATATGCCGTTGAACCAATGTTTCTTCTTCCAATTTCTAAACAATAAACAATAAACACAAACAAACAAACAAAAAACACTTTACAGTGATTTATTTGCTGCATATGAGTACTTAAAATGATGATTAACCGGTTCATATTCACATCAACTTTACCAACAAGTAAATATGCAGACTACAATGGTTTGCATGGTAGTATCTACTAACAACTGCTTCCATATATGTATATGAGCCAAATTCTTATTTGCAAGGGCGTCAGAGTAGGTGTGCACTTTTTGGCTGATAATAAAAAAACGCAGTGGATATTTGTCCGGCAGCGGACGCTATTTCTGTTTGATATCCGTCCGGCAGTGTCACCCATAACTTGAGTATCAAACACACTAGTTGTATGAAGGTAACTTTTTGGGTGAGTTTGAGGCGAGCTAGGGTTCGCCCGGCTTTGCCGGGATGCTTGCTTCGCTTGCTCCAACCCTAGCTCGCTTCGAACTCACCCAAAAACTTACCTTCATACAGACAGTGAAAGTCATCATTGTGCTTAACAGGCAAACGTCATGTTAGCGTTAGGGTTGGGTTCAGCTTTGGTTTCTTCTTCACTGGGTATTCTTCTTATATAGATTTCTTCTTGAATGGCATATATAAGGTAGAGGTAGCTGGGAGCCACAAAAGTTTTATTTTGGGCAGTGGATATCTGTCCGGCAGTCACATGAATAAAAAAAAACTTTGACAAAAAGGGTCCTCAAACAAACAAACACACAAAAAAGCAAAATCATGCCTTGACTTGGAATCGAACCCGGTGCCTCCAGTGTGTGAGCCAAGGATTGTAACCATTGTGGTACGTCAAACTAGATGAAGCCAAAGCCAAAAGTAGTGAACATGCAATAATGACATTTATTTACTGGCAACAATTTACAGAAACAACATTATCTAACCTGTTTTTCACTCAAAACAGCTTCATGCAGATGTCGTCCATGATAGGCGCCTCTAAAAATAATTACCGTTATATTTATATTTGGCATTGTTTCTTTGTAGCTGTTTTGGAAGCATTCTTTACAGCTTATATCTACTGAAATGATAAGTTTTATGAGTTAAACAGTATTATGGCGGTGCTATTTGGTAGTGTCTTGTTATATTATTAAACACTTGTCAGGTAGCTAGCTAACTTAGCACCTTGCACACAGTGTTAGCTACAGCCCAAAATTTGCTTCCAAATAGCATCTCAAAATGTCAGGAAAGTGGGAGACATGCCCCCAGACCTGTGCATTACCGCTGTCAGTTTTACTCTGACGCCCCTGCTTATTTGTCAATGTGTAAATTTTCATTAAAAAGCTCCAATGTTCAAATGGGATCACAACACTACTAATGGCAGGTGGTCTCTATGTATTATGGAGGCTATTAAGGAAAACAAGGCCTCAAGTGAACATGAGCAGACTACAGTGACTGCAATATAAATTCACTACAAATTCTTAACCTAACTTGTAGCACCTGAGATTATCACTTTATAGTTGACGGTGGTGCTTGAATTTTCCAAAGTCTACATTACTAAATGTAATTTAGCGGCTGAAGTAACATACCAGTGGTTGGATTATTTCCATGATGAAAGCATTTCTCTATAGTACATTACACTGTAAGAGACGTACTTTGTTCTTTTCTTCCAACTCTGCTATCTTGCTAGAGGCCACTTTGCTGGTTTCAGCCGATTCCTTTGACTTTGTTTCATGTTGTTCCTGTAAGGTAAAATCTTATACCAAGCCATCAGACCTTTTATGTCCCTCACTAGTTCACACTCTAGTGAAGTGAGTTTTTGGTTGTAAGTAGCTTTTTCGTGCTCCAGTTCTTGTTGTGCTTGCTGCTTCATAGCCTGAACTTCTTGCATTAATGCCTCTCGTTCCTTCAGCCGCGCTTCTTCAATCTCAGCCTCAATCCTTGTGTTACCCAAATAAAATACTCCTAACAGAATAGTTTTTGTTTACCTCGCTGTTTGTGCTTGCACAAACTCATTGTAAGCATATTCGAAGCTTTTCTGGTCATTAGGATCACTTTTCTGAGAGGTGACACCCTTTTCTGCCAGTTCTCCAGGATGGTTGAAACGGAAGTAGTGTTCACCTCCGATCACCAACCGGTCACCCTAAACCAGTAGTAAAATTAGTGGGCATGGCTGCATGATATGTGACTCACATGATGCAAGACAGTGGGGATGGCTATAAGATTCCCATTAATGTATGTCTGTGCATTTTCTGCAAAATGAAAACAAAAAGTGAACTAAAATGTAGAAAAATTAACTAGCCATACCTTGTGGTGAAATCGATACCACACTACTATTATTGAGTATCTCACTACAACAGAATGCATGACTGAAATAAATCAGAACCCACAATCAAAAACTATACCAGTGGTTTGGAGCTATAAGTGCACCAGTTAGTTGAATATCACATGAAGAGGTTGATGACTGCCGCCCAACGCTTGTACTTCCTTCCTTGAGGGCGTACACTAGTATTTCACACAGCTGAGGGTCTTCATTGAGGTTGATGAGATTTGGCATCTTATTATCAACTTTGAATGACATGCCAGCTTTCTGCAAAAAAAAAAAAAAATCAGTACAATTCTCTATTTTGTTTACAATTATGCTAATTGTACCTTGAATTCCTCTGCCTCTTCACGTTTACGTTTTTCTGAATCCAGAAGACGATCTTCCCAAGTTCTACAAAACCATGCATGTGGTCACTCAGCAGGCATCATATTTTTCCCTACCTGGAGTGATCTGCTATTAGCTTCTCTGTCTCCCTCAGCTTCTTTCTCAGCTCTTCCATGTCTGCTGCATGGCTGCCATTAAGCTGAGGAGGCTGGCTGGTCACTGGGGTATTAACATTGGAGCCAAGTAGGCTGGAAAGTCGTTCTATTTCTGCCCTCAACTCTATAAAAGATAATTTTTTTACTGTAACTGTCCTAAATTTGAACTAATTCTACATAGAAAACAGTTTGGACCGATCAAAAGTCTCCTGATTAAGGTTTGATTTTCCATGTAACCTTACATGCAACTAAGTGTCTGGATTGTACATGCCTACATTTTCGCATTAATACAATAGTAGAATAAACTCTTGGAGTTAACTAAAAGTGTAAAGTTTATCAACGGCTATTTATATTAGCAACCCACAATCAATATTTAGTTGCACCAGCTAAGCATGCTACTGGTGAAGAAGCTCACCTCTAATCACTCTGGCACTTGGGTCTTCATTGATCCATGCCACGTTGATGATTGACCTTGCTTGATGAGCATACCTGTGATAACACTGACTGTCAATGTTCTAACAAAACAATACACTAAATTAATACACATAAATGCTGTGATCATGTACAGACATTATTGATGGTGCAGCTAGTGCTCAATAGAAAACAAAACACTCAGTTAAGGTCAAACTTGACATCAAATACAAAGTGTAAAATACTTGAATAAAACATACAGCCAATAACAAACATACAGTGAATTCATTAACATCCTTGCATAAAGAGTATCTACCATATATAGCCTAAATATTTTAAGGGGTAAAATTTTCAAAGTTCAGTAATGTTACCTAATTTAATTTTTTCTTTTGCGGATTTGCAAACAATCCCTAAATGTATCTACGTATATGGAGGTCAAAATATTTAAAGGATAAAATTTTTGCTGTTAACTTCCCAAACCTTAAAATCAGTGAAATGTTTCTCCCTTGGCTATACGGTACATAAAATATTCTAATAAGAAGCACATTTAACTTAATAGAACAGTCATCTGCCTTGTCACTACCATACATCCCACATTGGAAGGCCGAGCAAAACTTGCAATTTAAAACCAACACGTTGTCCATCAACATCAAAATTAATAAAACATGCTCCTTTTTTTTGGCCTGTACTATTATTAAATGGTCATTGCGTACAACGTGCATGACAAGTGGGGCCAATATGGTGACTACACATTATGATGTAAAATGACCTCAAAGTGCTCAGTGATTCATCATGATACAGGTCAGCTGGACTTATTGTAGCAATCATGGTTGTCTTGGAATTCCCTCCTAGACTCTCCTTCAGTAACCTTGAAGCAAGAAACAACTTTATTGAAATGTCCCACTTTACTACACATGCAATACTCTTACCAGGTTAAAGTGGAGTCTCTGTATGGTACAAATACTTTCTTTCTTCTGTTAGAAGCCTTCTCTGCCAGTAAGGAGATCACCTTCCCAAGAGTGTGCAATGAACGATTGATGTTAGCTCCTTCCTGCATGTCAGGGATGGGAGGGGAAGAGAAGCATTTTTACTAGTAGTTCTTGATGTAATTCAGTGATGGTTCACCTTTAGTCTGTCTCCACTGGTCTGGGCGAGAGTGGAACGTTCACTTCCAGCCAGGTCAACGAGGTTGATGCGACTAACTTTGCTGTGTTCTTCTCCCTCCAGTAACTGTGGTAACACACGCACACACATATGGGGGAGACACACAACACACCTGTGCACTCACATACACACCCACACCTCACCACACACCACACACACAGAAACACAACACACCTGTGCACTCACATACACACCCACACCTCACCACACACCACACACACAGAAACACAACACACCTGTGCACTCACATACACACCCACACCTCACCACACACACAACAGACACAGTGTCTCACACACACACAGACAGACACACACAGAGTGTCACACTAGTGATGTGTGATATGTGATATATATCGATATATCGCGATAAAACTTTCTACATCGTGATATGATATAAAATCTTTATACCGTGATATAAGCTGAGGTATAGATTTTATAGAAAAATGTACCCAAGATGTCATTGTACACTGCACTTTTTTTTTTGATAAAAGAGCTTGCAATGTTGTATGCTGGTCATGTACCATGTTGTATTGTACTTCTAGTATATACATCAGTGCTACAAGTGTCATCAGTGTAAATACACTATCTGAGTGATGAGTTGTACATTGTGATATATATCGTATCGTGATATGCTGTGTGCAATAATTGTGACAGGAAAATATCTTATATCGCACACCACTAACACACACACACACACACGCACGCACGCACGTGCACACACACACACACACACACACACACACACACACACACACACACACACACACACTTACAGACATCTGGGTAAACAGTATTGTAAACACAGAATGAGATCGGCTACTCCGTTCATTCATCCCAGTTGCAGCAGTGGCTCGATACTTGTTCCCTAGTGTGATCCAGTGTTCTATGTCTTTGAAGGAGGATGCCACATATCTGTACAAACAACACAAAACAAAATACTTTTATCTTCCCATACCACACAAAAATTATATACCACTATTATTTGATTGCAAATAATAACAAAAAAAGTATTGTTCATCAGTACAGTTACTATACTAGGAAATCAAGACTCTTCACTACTGTAGATTTTCTGGCCATTTAAACATTGTGTACTGCATACTGTGTGTTGTTGCATATTGTGTATAATGGTCACCTTCGGGCCAGAAAGTTTTGGCCTTTATATACAGGTGGCTGTTACAGAGAAAAACCTGAAAAACCTGCAAAACCAGTCAACAGCATTTTTAGTGACTATGACTGTTAAGCTAGATTGTTAACTGAACAAGCCACTAACTGTTCCTTATAAGGCAGTGACTGCTATAGCTATAAGAGAGTTGAAGTTATGTATACAGTGATTCATGGATGAATTCTTGGTTGGCCACTATACGTGTTAGAAGGTGACCACTTAATACAGACCACAATGGATACATTTGTATTGGAAAATATTTGGGACCTCATGACAACGGCCGTTATACAAAGGTGACTACTTGACTGTTAACACAGGTTCCACTGTGCTGCATAAATACTTGTAAATGTAATTATGCAGTACGCAATATGTGGCAAGTAATACCAGCTAGTACACAATGTTCAAATGGACAGAAAATTCACTGCAATAAAATAGCTAGGAAACTAGTCCATGGTCCCATTTGTATTAAAGTACATTTAGACCTCTGAAATCAAGACACCTCTCCAATATGGCCCATTTGAAGGGTAGCCAATGCCCACGCAAAAACCCAACATGGTGTACGAAAGTCCCAATATTTAAGTATTTCAAAATATTTCAGTATTTAAAAATATTCTAATTTCGATTTATATCGTGATGTTTTTACCTCAAGTTTTTATATGCTTGTGCAGGAAACACCTAAGAGAGTAGCTGAAAGGGGATCAGAGGAACTTCAGAAGAGAGACAGGTGTACTTTGCACTGTCGACTTGAATTGTTGTATAGAGCAGCAGCTGTAATTGAACTCATAAATGTACAGAAACGAGAATAACTTATTTTGCATGTGAATCGGGATTTGAGATTTCTAAATATTTAATGGATTTTTAATTGGATTTCTCAGATAGTGTACAAGAGTCCCAAGGTATTGGCTATCCCCTGGGTCCATTCAGCATGGTCTCAACTCCCAAGCAATTCAAAGTAGAAATTTACAGACACAACACAGCACACAGTGACATCACTTACGTGGACAAGTCCTCCACATATGGTCCCATCACTGGATGCTCTCGGACACGCAACTACAAAAAGTTTGAAACACAAAACTTCATCTGCAAATTATCGGCATTTACTGTAGTACTGTAGATATTCACATGTTTCGTATTAAAACTTGGGAATTTGGTCAGCAAAAACTTTGACAGATGCACAAACACATAACTAACCCAACCACACTGGAGATGTCACATGGTATAACAATATAAATATTAGCTCACATGAGTTCTGTTTTTCTTGTTAGTTGAGGCTAGGAGGTCGTGTATCTTCTCATTGTAGATCTCGTAAAAACTAATCTCAACTTTGAAACTTTCACCCTATGAAAAAGAAAAAAGCTTTCAACTATGCTGCTGCCGCTGCTGCTGACCTCTTCAGTGGATGCTCTGTCAATTCTAGAGAACAGCTCTTCAGCAAACCGAGGGACTATCCCAGTGTTATCAGCCTCTCCCATTATACTACAACCAAACACACCACAAAGTAAACACTTGTGACACTTGACCACCACATCGCTTACCAGTAAGATTTGCCTGAACCAGTCTGAAAAAAAAGAAAAAAAGATTGTTAACTCTGTAAATAGCTCGCTTTTCTATGGCAAATATAATACCTTTTCACTTGCTATTCCCTTGTTAATTATTTTTGTGCTGTTCCATAATGTAACCTGGTTATGCATTTCCCTAAAATTGCTACACGAGCCCATCAAACTTTCACCACTACAAATGTTGGAGTATTGGACTGCATAAAATTTGGGACATTATATATTGGCAGCCATTTTGCAAACCAGTGCTGCAGACAGTAGGGGTGGTGGGCAGACTACATAGTTATGAGTGTAGATGGTAGTCCCCATTAAAGGCCTGTGGGAGCCTCTCTATCCACTAAGAACACTTGATATAGTCACAAAAAGCATTTAACCAACTGTGGCTAGCTGTACCAATGACTATAGCTAAGTCAGCAATGTGCAGTAGATCCTTGTCAATACCACATTATGAGGTCAGGTTATGTATCATGTTAAAATGGCACCAAAATTTTCGAATGCTATCATTCAGGTTTGTCACTTGTCTATCAGAATGTGTCCTATACTGACAATTCAGGCATGTTACCATAGCTGCAATACAGCTCCAACAAACACACGCATCTATACACATGTTGTCAATCACCAACGAAGGAAATATACTTACTTACAAAGCAAAGTAATAAAAATTAGCAGCATTTTGCAAACCAGTGCTGCAAACAGTAGGGGTAGTGGGCAGACTACATAGTTATGAGTGTAGATGGTAGTCCCCATTAAAGGCCTGTGGGAGCCTCTCTATCCACTAAGAACACTTGATATAGTCACAAAAAGCATTTAACCAACTGTGGCTAGTTGTACCAATGACTATAGCTAAGTCAGCAATGTGCAGTAGATCCTTGTCAATACCACATTATGAGGTCAGGTTATGTATCATGTTAAAATGGTACCAAAATTTTCGAATGCTATCATTCGGGTTTGTCACTTGTCTATCAGAATGTGTCCTATACTGACAATTCAGGCATGTTACCATAGCTGCAATACAGCTCCAACAAACACACGCATCCATACACATGTTGTCAATCACCAATGAAGGAAATATACTTACTTACAAAGCAAAGTAATAAAAATTAGCAGCAATTATAAGCAGATGTGTTATCATTCACTAGTCCAAATGTAGGAGCATAGCTGGGGATCCCATATAGTTGAGTACGTATGTAAGAATGGGAGGCTTAGGTAGAGGTTTGGGAGGTTAATAATGGATTTTCCAAAACTACTCTGTCCTTATATTGCTAAATATGGTAAAACGTTATCATACACATAATAAACACAGGGGTGCGGCATCAAATGAAGCTAAACAGAAGCAGGGATAACATGTCACATCAAAGTGTTAAGAGTCGAGGCAGTGTGACAGCTATTAACACTCACTTGGCCATAAGCAAACAGACAAGTGTTGTAGCCCTTGAAAGCTTGGTCCAACAATGGAGCTGCAACTTGATTGTAAACTGCTTCTTGGTCAGAGTAGTCACCACGCAGTCGATCAAATGACCAGAATGAGTGATCATAACAGAACTTTCTAGCTACTCCTTCAGAGGAAGTGATGGAGGTCTCTTTGCCGCGCATTTTTACAGCTAGCTGTGCACCCAGTTTAATCTCTCTAATAGAGCAAACACAGAAACACGTGCAGTAACTCTGATGTTAACTTTCTTACTAACCTTTCACTGAATGGGCGTACTCTAACTGCAACAGTGACGCTAGAGTCTTCGCCTTCACTCTCAGGAACTGTTCCTGGCGGTACAATTATCCTGGCCTGTGTGGAGCTTAAGAGTTTAGTGGTAGCATCCAGCACAGCCCCTTGGCTCATTCTGCGATCCGCATCCTTCACCTTACGAGTATCAGTGGAAGGTAGGGAACCAGCGCTTATACTAGATTTGAGCAGCGAGGATGTTTTCTTGGATGTTGGTAGAGTGGGGAGTTGCCGGCGATTCTTACTAGCGTTGAGATTAGCATCCGTGGACATGTTTTAGCTTGCTATTACGTTCAGACAGTCTCTTGATTTACAAACTTTCCAATCAGCCAGCCGTTACAACGTCTTTTCACCAATCCTCCCTTCTTTGTAATTTCAAAATTTGAGCGAGACGCGCCGGCGCCTTTGAATAATTAGCCGTCACCCTGTTTAGGCGCGTAAAATAATATAATTCGCATTCAACCCTTACAGTGTCAACCGGGTCTCGGTGTCAACTTCACGGCCAGTTTTGCCTGATCGTAGTGTGCGTGGAGTGCGGAGTGTACTAGGACAGCGTCTCTTTAAGTGGTCCCTTTGACTGCAGTCCTTGGCAAGTTCTGGCGGTTTACTCAACTTAGTTTCTCATGTAAAGGTTTGTTTTGTTGTTTTCTTTTCGTTATTATAAAATCCTATTATTGTTGTCTACAACAGGTGAAATAACTTTTATCTCACGTGTAATAGTACTATATATTAAATTTTGTTTGTTAAACTAAAATTAATAACAGTTAATTATGCCATCGACACGTACAGGGTCTGTCATGTCTGTGGACTCGATTGAGCCTGATGACTGTGGACCACAGCCAATTGTGTGTGATCAGTCAGCAGAAAAGCCTGCTGACAATGAGGACTTGTTGAAGATGTTGGAAGAGCAGAACAAGTGAGTGATGGGATGTTATGTGACCATGTGTGTGTGTGATATGTTCCAATTGTGTTCACCAATGTGACAGTTATGTGTGCATCACTTGTTGATATTGTTTCAATACATTTATCTCTCTGCCAATGAATTCTATGGCTTTTGTGGTTTGAATTTAATTTTAATGTTTTATGTGTACCCTCTGTTGTTTGGTGTTGACAGGCTTTTGAAGGTATTTGTCACATTTCTGTGTCTAGGATGTTAGAGAAAGATAAACGTGCATTGACTAGAATTACAAGCAAAGCTGACGTGACAGAAAGAAATAGTATCAGTTCTGCAGTTTCTGATCCGAAATCTGAAAATGATGATGTTTTACCCCAACAAGATTCACCCCCACTCAGTAGAAAATCGACAGAAGAAGAACTATGGTATAAAGATATTGTTAAGGTTTGTTTTCTTGTCGGGTAATGTAGTCATGTTTTGTAGGGAGTTATGGGGAATAATCCTGCGAGATTGGGAAGAGAACAGTAAGAAGAAAGCAAAGCTTATTAGACAGTTAGTTTACCAGGGGATACCGGAGCATATGAGAGGAATGGCATGGCAGTGTCTGTCTGGTGCACATAATCGGGAAGTGCGGGACAAGTACCCAAAATTAATCACGGTATGTGAGCATAATGTTGTTGCCACAAACATCCACACACTCACAGTATAAAAGCACACATGATAGAATCTGTGACATATATTCTCGCTCTCATGTTTGGAAAACAGTATGAAATTGTCCAACAAGATGCAGTGATGTTATAAAAGCAAAAGCAAAAGTAATAGTCAGGGTATGGGTACGTACAATATGAACACAACATATAACATCTCCTTATGGAAATATTTTGCTGCTTGTTTCCATGCATCAAGCGGAACATGTCTAGTTCAAACCAATACCATAGTTATATCAGTAGCTAATACCATTATACTGATAGATGATACTTGGGTCTGATCTCAGGTTTATCAATACAAACGTATTGTCGTAATCTGATCAGGTATTCCAGCACTATAACCTTTCACACAGTGACTTTGGTTAGCATATAAAATTTCACAGCTGATTAACCAGTTGTGTGTCAAATGACTATCAAGTTATCTGTTTGTGTGTAGGAAGTGTCACCGTTTGAAAAACAGATTGTCAGAGACTTGGCACGCACTTTTCCTGACCAGGGTTATTTCAAGGAGAGAGATGGAATGGGGCAGGAATCCCTACTAAATGTTCTAAAGGTGAGAAAATTTGAATCGTTCAGCGTTTGCTGTGAGCACATTATTACACTAGTTTGGTTACATGTTATATTGCGAGTATGAATGGTACCTTGTGTATTCATTGAAGAGTATGAATACCAGAATGCTTTTAACTAAAACATGTCTCAGATTAAAGACATGGGCTACTATTTGGTCATCAAATAGAAATACAAAGGTGTTGGCACATGCACAGTGTGTGTAATGCCTTGTATGTTGTACAGTATCCCTGGAGTTCTTGATTTATGATTTCATATACAACACTTTCAGTATGTACTGCATTGTAAATAGTACTACACTTGTATGTGCCTTTTTCCTATTCTTCTCAGAAAGTTAGTCGAATTGTGATAAGGATGATGTAATAACCACTGTTTATAAAGAACATGTATACATGGCAAGTGCTTGAGGGTTACATATGGAATGGGGTTTTACCTTACAAAGTACATTGCTTGCACAAGTGCAATCTAAATATATGTATCACTACTTGCTTAAAACTGCTTGGAGTGCTTCCAACCTGTATCTCTGTGGTAATGGTTGTCTGATGAAAAAGGCATGAATTTAAGTTACACAAAATCTATGCAGTCTAGCTTCCATCTCAAGGATTTAGTTTCAGCCACCTGATCACCCATCACCTGATCACCCATCACCTGATCACCCATCACCTATCTGTATATAAAACAAACAGCTAGGATAAGTTTTCTGGTTGTAAAATGTGTTACAATCACCTGTACTTAATTTACCACACAACTTATAATGTTACAGCACACTGCAGCACTTTGATCTCACCACTTAAAATATGGATATTTATGAGACTGCAGTATGTGTGTGTGTGTGTGTTTTATTTATTTATTTATTTATTAATGCTTTACAGCACAAGTGCTGAAGGTCTGTAGGACACCTGGTCCTACAGCCTGCTCAAAGACTTTAGCTACTTAAGTGTGTGTGTGTGTGTGTGTGTGTGTGTGTGTGTGTGTGTGTGTGTGTGTGTGTGTGTGTGTGTGTGTGTGTGTGTGTGTGTGTGTGTGTGTGTGTGTGTGTGTGTGTGTGTGTGTGTGTGTTGCTGTTATCATAAATCATACTGAAATATTTTCATAATTTCTAAAATTGCTTTTTTGTGTGTGTGCTGCACTGTTACTGAGTATTGTAAGAAAAGTATATTCCACAAATGAATTCTCTATTCGAATCACAGCTTACTAGTTGTGTTACGGTAGTGTATTGCTGTACACAGAGACAGACAATTTTTCCATGCTGGGGACTCCCAGTCTGTGTATCCTTGCCCTTGGCTTAATTTCCCTTGGACCCTAATTTCATAAATTATTTTCCTGGTCCCATTGTGTTGCCCCATGTGGGCAGCCCTATCTGTATGTATATGTGCTGTGGTGTGTCCTAAATTACTGTACAGTGTATTTATTACAGGCCTATTCAGTGTATGACAGAGAAGTTGGATATTGTCAGGGAAGTCCCTTCATTGTAGGGATGCTACTAATGCAGGTAAGAGTACATGTGAGCAGTATTGGTACAAAATAATTGCTATGTTGTGCAACCCTAAAATAGTGTCTTTAAAGTTTCGCTTATACTATCAAGACACACAGTAGTGTGTTGTACAGTCATGGGAATGCTGGTGTGGTGTCCAACAGACACATGTTTTATTATAGAAGAAACACGATTTTCATGCATTCATAACTTAGGTAAACATAGACTTTTGGAGCTAGTCTATCCATTCAGCCATCTCATGTCTTCAAGTTTGTAATCTTTTTGTTTGTTTTTGGAAGCTTTTGCAGTGTGTGGATAACTTGTGCATTCAGATAAACTGCTTTAAGTAATCTGATGAATTTTATTGCAGACGCTAATGGAATATGAAGTACAGGCCTATTAATGATGGGGGAATCTAATTTAAAGCAATGTACATCAACCACATGGTCGAGATACTCTAAAGGGTATTCATTATGTATTTAGACACAGAATAGTGTGACATGGAGTCAAGGGAATCCTGTGTGGGTAAACGAAGACAAGTGTGTTTACACATGAACTGATATTCGTGCATCCTTGGCTCAGTAAGGTCTGGATGAAAATGAGCATTTCTGGAGGTAAAACTCCTGGACACTTTCCATACTAAATTTAGGCTGAACCCATCACTGAGATACAGTATTATGCTTTCGAAGTTCGTTTTTATCTTCGTTTTGTAAAATTACCATAACTGGTGTTTGCTTTATTATCTTGGAGTGTAGTGAGAGTATATATATACTACAATGCAGTTAAGCCACATAAATTTAATTATTAGTTTCTCATCCCCGCCCACACCGCCTTACCTCATCAAGAATATTTTGCATCACTGGTGGCTTAGTGCAGCCATCCAGCATCTTTAAAAGTTGGTATCTTGCTAGAGCAGTCTAAGAAAACTGCATTCTCGGTCATTTTAGTTAGCTAATTCAGCTGTCTAATTAGTAAAAAAATAAAATAAAAATCCGCCCTTCTGCACTGGTATTTTGATGCAGGAAGATGAGAAACTAATAATTAAGTTTAAGTGGCCTTATTGTTCCAAGTTTGGATAAATCCTTAGATGGATAAAGTTATACACGAATTTACAAATGTGATTTGTTATTCCACCCACCACCCATGCAAACTAGCTGAAATTTCTTGCATACCTTGATAAAACTATCAAGGTGCAAAGTTTCAGATCAAGAGATCAAGAAGTAATAATTATATCTTGAAAACCAGACATGTAACAAATGCACAATTGAAATACTCTAATAGAGCAGTCGGTTTGTTGTCACACTGCCCGAACTGTTTATGTATACCAGCTGACAATCTATCAGGTGTAAACCCAGTTATAACCTAACATACACCATATGTGACCAGCATACAAACTAGTTACTCTAATAGAGCACTCACATTTATTCTATACATCACACAATGCTACACAAAGTGTTTAATATTTCTGCTATTTACTTGCAGAAAATAAACAAGAGAGCTGTGGACCACCTTGGGGCTTGCTTGCATGCACAAATGCAAACTGCATAATAAACTAGTGATAAATAGTGCACCCAGGCTTGAAAAATTAAGTGATATCAAAGGGTGGCAGCCAATAAATATCTACAGTGGTGTTAATGTGAGATGTTATTACAAACTTACATCACTGTAGTGTACACTATTCTTTAATATCAAATCTTTTAAAACATTTTGAAAAGCTACGTGCATTCCTGTTTTACAGCTTGGCTGTTTTGTAGTAAGCCATATACTCTAATTGAGCAATCTGAGATCATACAAAAACATAACAATAAATGACACATGTAAATCTTCACTGGCACTGGTAATTTCTATTAAAATGACAGGTACTTTGGTTTGGGGCTAGTATGTACTATGCAAGTTGAAGTGCAGTAGTGTATTAGTAGTGTAGCAAGTTGAGCTGAAGTGTAGAGATGTGTGAATGTAACTGCTATAAATTAGCTACGTATCTATACAATTGATGTGATCGTGAGATAAGCATGTGATCACATTTTGAATTGCTTCTAATGTGTGGTTTAACAACAGTGCTTCAAACTATATGTAGCTATATGACTCCAGTATTCAATGTATATGGCCATCTTGCTGAAGGATTTTAGGAATTACAAAAATATCAATCAAAGTATTTAACTGTAGCTACTCAGAGATTGAGTTAGAGCGATGTTGTGGTTTAACATTTACAACAGATAAGGTCAGGTGAAAAGAACATTTTTAGCATGGTCCGTAAGACTCTGGTATTGGGGATTAAACTTGGTGTAAACTTTTTAAATTCACCTGCATACGTACACAATAAGAGTTATATGTATGTACTTTCTCCTTTTTTCAGCAAATTCCTGAGGAAGAAGTGTTCTGTATTTTCATTCGTTTAATGGAACACTTCAAACTGAGGGAAGTTTTTAAGCCGTCAATGGCTGATCTCAGTTTGTACTTCTATCAGCTGGAGAAGATGATAGAGGTGTGACCATTTTGTTGTCATGGTGATGTTACTTATGATGGGTATGCATTATATAGGAATTGTTACCACAACTGCATATACATTTTCAAGCAGTGGTGAGTTGTGACTGTATGAGTGTATGGTACACACGCACGTGCACACACACACGCACGTGCACACACACACGCGCACACACACACACACACACACGCGCACACACACACACGCGCACACACACACACACACACACACACGTACATGTACACAATGTTAAACTTTTTGTTATTGTCTTTATTCTAGGGATGTCACACATCAATATACGCATCACCATGGTTTCTCACCTTATTTGCATCAAGTTTATCACTAAATGTCGCCTTTAGAATAATGGACATATTTTTCATAGATGTAAGTCAAATAAACAATATACTGATTATACACAAAATGAATGGGTATATCATCTGTTATCCCCTCAGGGCATAGAGATAATATTCAGAATAGCAGTTGCACTGCTGGAGTACCATAGTAACGAATTATTACGACTAGACCTAGAAGACATGATTAAGGTAGTGATTAATGTGTGTACACTACAATAAGACAAGAAGTTTCTTCATGATATTAAAGTTTCATTACTCGCCAAACTGTGCTCACAATTGTAATTTTGTGGGACAATTTTTTTTGCAAACCAAATTTTTGTGGTTCACAAAATCATCTGAACTGTGGGGACACTTTCTTCCTGACTAGTGTTCTTTATTGTAAAGCTTAATTTCTACTTGTACCTGTTAGTTACAAGGCACTGTTTACACCTCATATCAATAATGTGTGGGTCTGAAAATAGTTGACTTATAAAAGCCACCTTTGGATAGTAGCTGCCTTTGCATAACGGTGTTAGCATGGTGTTAGGTTATAGTAGCCATGGCTATCAACTGGCAAAATATGGTATTTAAATGATATTGCCCCCAATACCGTAAAAATTAATATCCCATGAAAATTTATTGCTTGGCGGTATACAGTCTGTATATAACTGTAAAGTTTTTATTAATTATACTGTGAAACCTCTGATCCAAAATGCCGCTATACTATAATTTGACACATGTGGCGATACATATAGTAAAAGTCTTATATTGGTGCAGGAAACAGTGTCAGATAGGGAGGCCTGTTGTCAGTTATTAAAAGTATTTTGACTTTGGCACATTTACTACTCCAACAGTAGTATACACTAAACTTCAAACTTGAACTGTGGGAGCCATGAAACTGAATCGGTGCAGAGTGAAAGTCGTGGGAAGTGGACCGATTTAGTCCACATTGTGGCTGCATAATGAAACTATAGGATGATTTGCATGTTTGACAGCTGTTATTGTACGTTTGCTCTTGTCTGTTATCAAAGTTGGCTGAAAACTTTTGTAAACAAAAGGTGAATTCCAATGCTTATTTGCTGCTGACAAAAGCATATTCATACAGCCATGTGTGTTAATCCCCAAAGCTATATGCACTTAGTCTGATTTTCACAATCTGTATGAGTGTAATCTGTACCTGAGTGCTAAGTTTCATAATGTTTTGCTCAAACCCATGAAGGAGTGAGTAGTGTTCATTGCATGATTCTCATTCTATGAAAGTGAAAAAATTCATGGTATACTTTTGTGGGCTAACCGTGTCGTATGAACAACAATTTCATGCCATGGTCATGAACAGATAATTTTTGTCATTACGCAAACATGATTTTTATTCATGGGCCACTGAAACTAAAGGAGTTTTGAAATATCAATGGTTTTATGGTTTGTCTAGGGAAAAAAGAGCGCAAGTGTTTCATGTGGTGGAGGTACAGTATGGTACTATCAGAAAGAGTTCATATTAATTGCATGTTTAGAATTTTTGAATCACTAGAAGTAATGTATTAACAGGCGTTGGAGTGTTACAATGCTTGGTCAGTCATTGGTCAGTTTTCAATCATGATCTCTTCCTTTTCCTCTTCTTTTGTCCACCCAAGTGAGACAATTGCTGCTTATCTGTTTCCTTTAGTCTCAATTCTGTACAGTTGGGGTAATGTTTTCCCTTTCAGACAGTTTATCATCAAATCAGTAATCCTGGGTACTGAACAGTAAAAACTCACCATGGTCTCCAGAGCTCTGTGACAACCTTTTATGTTCATTTCAAGCTAAAGAAAGGTATCTTCAACACTCTTACACGTGGTTTCATGTTGCAAAGCTTGATGGATGGCACTTGCTCAACTTTGTAAATCACTATCATCATTTAATCAACAATTCACTTCTTTTGGGGTCCATAAATAAATGGTAACCGTCCACAAATGGATGGTAGCTATGTGTCTTATCAATCACAACTCTAATGAATTTATCGTTTACATCTGTGGTCCTCTTAACCCTCATGCAACAACATGCTGCTTCACCTGACAATGTATTTTTGCTTGAAAAAAATTTCCCTATTTTTTGTGTGACAGTTTATGTTATTTTCGATAAAGTATCCAATTCTTCTTTGAATGGATATTAACATTTCTGGTTGATAAAATTTGTTAGGTAGCTACAGGCCGCAAGTTATTGTGTAATTAAATCCATTTAATGGTGTTTATACGCTCACAAAGTACTGGAATTCAATACTCATTAAATTTTGTTTAAAGAATCCATAGTGTACACTGGTTGCTATGGCCACCAGTGGATTCAAAATTTGCTTGCTCAATTGGTAACAAGCCTGGGAATTGTTGGTTCGTTGAATGTTGGATACCATTGTTTATAGCAACCCATTCAAAGTATGTGTAATGATGTATTGTGAGGTACAGTAATTATTAAATTAAAAGTGGTTCATGAATATCTCTGTGATAAAAGAGATCTAAAGAATTTTAAATGTTTGAAGTATCTACAGTACCTTGTACTATGCAGGCAACAATGTAGTTTCAAATAAATGACTTAGATATTATTGTGGGGGTAAAGTGTACAGGTATATTGTTGTAAGTACATTGAAACATTCCTAGAAATGTGTAAGATGTGTTCACAAATACATTGTGTATGAATAGATGTAAATTAGGGGTTGTCAAGTTATTAGTTTTTATGGACTTCCATCTTCTCACAGTTTTTCCAAAAGTCACTAAAGGCTGCTCATGATTCAGACCCGGATGCTCTGATAAACGTTGCCCTTAAGGTAAAATACAATGCTAAGAAGATGAAAAGGTGAGTGTCTGGTTTTGTGATGATTTTATGAAGCATTGTGTGCTCTAGATGGGAGAAAGACCACATTATTAAGCGAGAAAAACTTACCCAAGAAGCTGATGAATTAATGGTAAGTACATAATAGCCAAAACATAAACATTTTAAAGTTTTGAAACCTACTACAGTAGTTTCCATGGCTATGTATGTAATCTGAGTTTTTCATGTAATTCCTTCTGTACTTAGAAATTCATCTTTAAATATCATACTCTTTTTTTTTGTAGAAAGTTAAATCAGATAATTCACAGTTATCAAGTAGAATAACTGCACTAGAAAAGGTACAGTTTTATAATGTTCAGATACTGAAACTGTTTACCTGTTGATCTGTAGGAGTGTGCTTCACTGGCAGACAAGCTAATTCAAGTAAGTTCAATCCAACAAATAACGTGCATGCTTTAATACAGTAGACCTGCCTCCTGTTTTGAAAGGGCCAAGTGAGATGTTTATACAGTAATACACCTGCACTTGTCCAGAAATTTTTGGCCCAAGGGTGACCAGCTTAGACAGGTCTTACTGTATATTATTTGAAAACAACCAAAATATCTTTTCATAATGGTGGGAAATACATGCTGGATTTCTATCACTGCTAAATATCTGTCGAAATCCTTATTGTAGCCATAAAATCTCTTAAGATTAAATAAGTGGCAGATTTAAACAGCTTTTTCAAACCAAAACTTTTCCACATTAATTCTAGATCTCTATTCAACACAGTATTTTATTTTTCAATAAGTACTTCCTCACCAAAGATTTCTTGTACCGTTTCCATAGCTAATTTCCAACTTTAAAAGGTACTTAATGGCTCCACCAATGACGAAAAAAAGAATCCTTGATGCATTAAGGAAATGCGGGCAGGAATGAGAAACTAATAATTAAGTTTATGTGGCCTAGTATATACAAAATTAATGTACAGTGTAGTATTGGTATGTGTGTTTAGGGTCAGGTAACACGTGCTCAAGAAGCAGAAGAGAGGTTTACTCTGAGGAATGAAGTTGCCACGCTAAGGAGGATATTGTCCACCAAGACTAGCAATGATACACAGAGTGATGAAGATGGGGAGAGGAGCAAATCTGCTGAAGGTGATGAGACTGTCGTGAAGGTGAATGGCAAAGAAGAGAATGATGATGACATCATTGATGGAGACGATAAAGAACAAGAGTTGACTGAAAAACCTGAAACTACAGAGGTGTGTGTGTGTGCGTATGCGTACGGTATATAATATATAGTGTGTGCGGGCGCGTGCACGTTTTTAATATAAGCCATTATATACACATTTAGGATAGCAGCAGTGTTACTAGTGGTGAACTTATTCCTGTCGTACGATTTCAAAGTATCGAGAGAGAACTAATGGCAGCCAAGGAAGAGATCAATGATGCTGCTGAACAGCTTGAGCAGAAGAGGAGAGAATTAAGAGAATCACTTCGACGTGAGGCATTAGTGTTACAAGAGCTACAAGCAACTCAATTGTGTGTTCAAGAATTACAGAAAGAGGTACTGTATTATGTACGTTCAAAAATTCTCAAACAATTGTACACTCATGCACATGTGCATACACACATGTACACACATGCGCGTGCGCGCACAACACGCACTGTTTTCATTTTGTATTAAATAATAAAGTACTGTAAGCATAGAAATTTTCGTGGTGTATAAATTTTTGTGGATTTCGTGGTTTGCAGCTGATCCACAAAAATTAATCCACATTAAGCTGATCCATGAAAATCAATCCTTTTAGAAACTCACGTCTCAAGACCTATTAACCATAGATATACTAACCCCAGGTACCTGGGGTTAGTATATCTATGTATTAACCATTGCCACCAATACACTTTCCTTATACTATTAATGCACATAAAAAATTATGTTAATTCTATGTAATGCGCTAAGTATGACCTGACGACGACACATGCACCTGTTCACCACGTGAATAGGTACTGGATACTGATGGCCTTGTTCAAATATTTTCCAGCAGGCAATATTCTTTTGTGGTGAGTCAATGGTAAAACGGTTTACTTTGTCCCAGATAAGTACGCCAGCGTAAATAACCAAAGCCGTTAAGCTGTAACCTTAAACACGACCTTAAACTACGAATTTTGCTCCTGCAGTTCGAGAAAATAAACTGGCTCGTCGAGATTAAACCACAAAAATTTACCCACGAAATTTAATACACTTGTAAATCTGTCTTTTTGGCAAACCACGAAAATTCTACCCACAAATTTAATATGCTTACGGTATCACCACAACATTTGATAGGCATGATTAATCCCTAAACCACAGCCAGTACTAGTATTGTTTACTAGTAAGTGTAGCTTATTCATAACATGGTTCAGATGACATACTACTTAATCACCTTGTTCATGTTATTTACTGTAACTAATATGTCAACAAAACTGTCATTTGATGTCACATATACCATGACTACATGAGACATTTAATCCCAATTCACTAGTCAATAACATCTCATATTGTCCTGAATAAAGAGCACTTCATTATGAAGAATTTTATGAAGGACAAATAATATTCTTTTTGTAACTTACATGTACTTTCCTCTTCTAACAAAATATAGAATATTGATTGGTGGAACTTCCAGGACTAGAGTATTATTGTGATGTATTTAGGTGTAAAACCATACTGCAGTAGTTCTACATATCCTTATTAGGAGTACATGTTGACTTTGAAACCAAATAAGTACTATTTGTCAAAAACAACATTACAGTACACTTCCTATCTTGTGTCACAAATGTTTACTGTTCTTCTCATAGTTGTTAGCAGCTAAGAAAGAATTAACTGAGATCAAGTGTTCAAGAAAGATGGCGTACAATGAAGAGCAAGCTACAGATACTTCATCACATTCTGACAGTACACAACCAGCTCCCGATAGTGTCCCTAACGTCGAAGGAACCGCACCCCTTACTAACAATTACCCTGTAACTACACACAACGATAAGGACTCGCACAGATACGACACTGACAAAAAGCTAGTAATAGATTGGGTATAGCAAAAAGCGAAATCAGTAATAATTGTTGTAATTTTTGTTACCATTTTTGATTGTAATTGTTCTGTACTTTGTTACTACTGCCTTGATGTATTCTAATTAATTCAGCAATATTATTAAGAATCTAAATTATAATAATTGTGACCTATTAATACAGTAGAACCTGTTAATCAGGACACTAGAACATGAGAAAACCTGCGAAATCAGGACACTTGGTAATGCTCCCGAAGTACCCCACCCATAGCATGTGAGGAAACCATTAAGACACTCAACGTGCTCACATTTCCTTGGTTGGCCCAAGGTATCTGTTTCTTTTAAGGATTCATGATTTCTTGTGTGCTTTATGAGTCACAAGCTTTGTCACATGGTGTTACCGTACAATTTGATCATCAAGGGGTGGGTGACTTTGATGATGGCAGTAACTTGATGTAAATGAGTAAAGTTATATAGAAACCTCATATGTTATGTACGAGTTGCGTGTGTAACACCATATGGCACCACAGCTAGCTAGTTTACTTGACAAATGAAGTTTATAATGTTTAAAGGACCATCGGAAATGAATTTCTGTTGTCTATTTTTATCCAGCCCTTTCAATACATTACATTGTACCATTGACCTTGGGTGGCTGAATCATTGCAGGAAGTACATAGGTACATACGCTGTCACAAAGTGATCATGTACGTATATGTATATTCCAACTTGTGATGTTACGATGAGATTAGTTGTTTCATGGGTGTAATTGTCAACAGAATATCAGTATATATAACAAAATGTTAACACACAAGCAGAAACATAAAATCAATGAGTAGGGGGAATGTCTCAACAAATGACATAGCTGATTGTTACAGACAGTAGTGAAGAAATTTGTTAAGAATACAAATTTACACTGTTCATTTAGCTGGATTTTCAATCTACAAAAATCGATGGGTTGGTTGGGCCATGAAATGGCCAAATTAATACACGTACTGTAGTAACATACTGGATCTTGAAAAGCAGCTAAAATTAAAAGTGGATTATTTATCAAGAGAGATTAACATTTCAGCAAATTAAACCAGATGATTAGTGGTGACAGCAAAGGTGTCAACAACAGATATATATGGTTTGGCTCCATTACTGTACAAGTTCGGGATAGTTCAGTAAAGAGCACTGTACTTCTATGGCCTTCCTACGGCAAATGCATGGTGAAAATTTTGATTGGCTGTCAGAAATTTGAACAAAAAGATTTGAAACATTTTTAGTGGGTCAAGCACTGCTGCAAATAAGCCAAATTTCAATATAATGTGTTATTACATGTTGTTTTTGCATGACTTCTACCACAAGTATCACCAACCAGACAGCCCACCCAAACACACAAGTGTACACAGATTATGGCTCAACAATAAGTATACAAACAAAGTGGCCTAAGTAATGTTCCACGAAAAACAGTTAACCCAAGAGTGTTGTAATTCAATGATAGCAGTAAGTCAATCAGGTGAAGAATACACAGCAGAAAGGCAAGAACCGTATCTGCAATTGTGTCAATGCATTTTAGTGACCACAGTACATAATACAACTATTATGGAACCACTACTCTCACTCCTAAACTGATACCTGCCTACGTAGTCTCATACACTTTGCCTGTATTTGAAACTACCAAACTATAAGGAAATCTAATCATGATGTCACAAGGGTTGGATACACTTGTGTCTAATTGTAATCTAATTATCATGTGAATCCTTACAACACAGCCCCTCTGGCCATTGTGATAAATCATGTGAGAACAAGTGAGGGTGACATATGCAGTATATGAATATCATTTATTATGCCATCTGTAATGACGCACGTATTGTTATTGTGTGTATGAGGCATACTTAAAAGTCAGCACCAATAAACACTGCTGTACACAGGGGCTGGGAAATAGTTATTGAGTGAACTGGTTGTGAGTGCTCTTTCTTCTTTTAAACACAGCATCATCCTTTTGTGATTCACGCCTCTCAACTGGGTAAGAAAAACATTATTTAAAAGTGTGTGTGTGTGTGTGTGTGTGTGTGTGTGTGTGTGTGTGTGTGTGTGTGTGTGTACCTGGTAGAATCTTTGCTGCATTGATCCCAAGTCTGTTGTTGAAAGTGGTGAGCGTAACAGGGAGGGAAGATCTGCGTCGATGTGGCTGGTTGATACAGCCACTCATCATATTGGTTGAAATCGGTAGCATCTTTGGTGGTAGACCATTACCTTTAGAATATAGCACATCTTTAACTATATCAAACAAACTACTCCATACCTCCTGGACTAAATGGCTGACTGCTAGTGTAATTAAATTCTATTGAGCTTTTTTGCTGCTAAAGAAAAGATCAAAAAACTAACGACGCCTTTAGAATCGTCACCTGGTTTTTGTAGGTTGAAGTTATACTACTGGGAAGAGATGTCCGTCGTTTGTACCATGGATTTCTTGGCTCGTTATTGTAGACGCCATTTCTGGCTACACTCGGGATAACTTCTTCAACCAGCGGCGGTAGAGTTGTTTTAACCGCTATCGAGTCTCTCTTAAAGCCGAATTTTGACACTCGAGGAATGGGCGGATTAGAGTGGATTTCTTGCTCTTTACATTTCAAATACGAATTACGCCAAGCTAGCTGACGTAAATCCTCCGCCCCGAATTTAGCGGGCCGGTTGTTCATCGCCCCCACGCTTATGGAGGTATTTCCGGAAACCGTTATATCCGGAAGTTAAGATAATATCCGGAATTAATTATTTGTCCCTAAAACGGAGGGGTGTTGCTTGTGACACAATTAACAAAACACAAATATGTGACATAAGGAATTAATGATGTTGGGATTCTTCTTAGTTTAAGCTATAGAAAAGGAAAAGTAAATAATGAATCAAGTAAGATATTTACAGGCGGACCACGTCTCTGCTAGTGCGTTGATAACCACTCCGCCACGGGTGAGGAAGAGATTCCGATTCGGTTCAAGGTACGCTATAAAATACCAGTAATAAAAAAATGTGAATGCAAACTTTGGGCCCGCCTTAATATCAATATTCACAACGTGTGACGACTAAGCTTATTCACAGTAGGAGGTGCGAGTAGTGTTACAGATTTGGTGCGTGATTGTGTCTAATAACTGTGCGACATTATTTGGGGTGGTTGTGTTTATATCGTGAGGCAGATTGTACTGTTTAACACCTGTGGGACAAAGAAGACGAGAGGAAGGACTGTTTGTTTGAATTTCGTGTTGAAAATTGTGCCAATAAACGCTACTACATTTGTGGTCTAGACCGGTGAATAGAATGTTAGAAAAGTGTTGACGTAGTATTCTATAGTTTGTGTACAGAGAGTGAGTCTTGTTCCACTTGTGTTGTATTTCTTTATTGAGAAAATTATACAAGAATGAGTTGTGCAAATCTGGATAGAATTGGAGGGGCCCCCAGAAGGAAAAGTGATAGTTATAGAAGTAGTTATGTAGAGGAGGCTCGAATAATGAACAGAAATGTCAGACTGGCCAAAACACGACGCAACGTGATGAGAAAGTTCAGTGTACCATTAGATGAGTGTAGAATAGAAGATACAGATGGTTGTGGATTCACTAAACAACAGGTTTGTCCCATTTCTAGTTGCTCGGACGATTTACACGTGGAAAGGACAAGCAAGAGTTGTAGCAACCTGACTTCAGTGCACGGCAGGCTTGGAGGATCAGTAGAGGTAATAAGACTTGTAAATAGTAAATACTTCCTGGGAGATATGTAAATCGTTTGGTTTACATAGTGGTCACTAGTGGGCCTAACCAAGCTGTGTTTTTTGTTTTGGCTCAATTACAACTTGGTTGACTAACACTACAGTGTTTACTCTAAGTGAGAGTTTGTGGTTGTATTGGAGCAGCCATCTGTGTTATAGGGTCCCATCCCACCCATGTAATACATAGCTACTTCCTAATTTAGTCCAAGGCATTTGTTATGCATTAGCTGTGATTATGAATGTTATTTTTATCTAGATGCTGGACAATATTTTCAAGTGTGCCAATGATGGTTATCTTAAGGTATATCGGAAAGAACTTGGCGTGGAGAGAAGAAATGGGGAGGTATGTAATGAAATGTTAGTTAAAATGTTTAAGATGGGTGGTGTACATCTTTAGAGCCACGATCCTCATCCTCATGCGTTGCTAGAAAACCCAGAATCTGAGACTCGGTGGTATTTCAAATACTTTCTCGCAAAAAGTGAGTTCAACGATACACCTGTCAAGTCAATTTGTACACCTTATCAACTTTTTTATGCTGTTAAAGGAATCCACACACGTAACTCTATAAGGTTAATGTGTTGTACTGGTCCTACATGAAGTGGGATAGATTTCAACATGTAGTGTGGTGTCAGCTACATCTGTTGTTTGTTCTTGCTTGCAGGCCACTCAAACTATGTGGGGTACGATGTTGACAAGTCTCCGTATGTGCTCTCTGTGGTACCATCAGACCAAATATGTCGCTGTATTCTCTGGCGGAAAGTGGTAAGAAGCACCTATGCTATGTTTTTTAATGTAAGCTGTATTATCTTGGCTATAGGGAAGCAAAAAGCTAAGTGTTACAAATACAAATGGAAAAATGCCATCTCTAAAGCTAATACTCGAGTAAGACTTCTTTCTTATTCTTGTGTAGTATCAAGTTCTACAATTTGTGTGTATGATTTTGTTCTGTATTTGTGCCTCAATGCACCTCCACTGTTTAATATGGTTTTTGCTGCCCATCAATCTACCCCTTTGTTTAGCTACAGTGTAGCAACCTAGCTGTAGGAGTAACTGACATTGTTTTGGTGGAATTTCATTAGTGTAAAGTAGTCTCCAGTCTAAGATTACTACAAATTTATTATATTCTAGTGTCACTGCTCGGTATGGTGACATTTACTTAGTTCTGTAAGAGTAAACTAATTTTAAATTAATTGGCCTGAATAATTATTGGCTTCTGGGGATTATGTTAGAAGATAAGTTGTATGGACTTATCTGTCACTCTCAATCCAGTATACATACATGTTCTCTATTGACCATTTGGCTCAGAGTTTGATAAACGTATAGAGAGGTGATCTTTTTTGTGGATATTTTTTTTGGAGAATGGTGCACTGAAGTTTGCTGGTTACACAAAAATATCATTTTGTTTTTCTTTCTTTACAGGAAATACACATTACCAAAGTCACCTTTAAAGGAGATCACCAATCCTGAAATACAGAAGGTATGATAGAGACGTGTTATCATTGTTGAGACATCCCACCAGTGTAAAATACCATCTCCTTGAGTGGAAATTGAGTGTAATATTAGTCTATCACTTTGGTATGCAGACATCCTTATTTTATTCCTCTATGTCCAAAAACATAGGTTGTTTTTTTGCTTCTTATTTACATGTACAAATGTGTTGTGTAGTGCAGTGTGTGTGTGTGTGTGTGTGTGTGTGTGTGTGTGTGTGCGTGCGTGTGTGTGTGTGTGTGTGTGTGTGTGCGTGTGTGTTGTGCATGTGTAAGTGTGTGTGTACGTACGTACGTATGTACATACGTATGTGTGGTGTGTGTATATGTGCATGGTGTGTGTATTCATTGTCTATACATATGGCCTTGTATGTGTATATAGCACATGTCTGTACACATGCCTATACAACTGGTAAAGTAATTTTCTTAATAATTGTATCCACAATAAAAAGAACTGTGAGAAACCAGTCCATTTATTTAACAATAGATACCAGATAAATGTCACAGAAAACATGACTCAGTGATGTCATAATTCCTATGCCATGGTCTGTGTTTTACTATGATGAGTTTTTCTCTTGTTGCTTTTTCTAGGACATTCTCACACTTGAAGAGCAGGAAGGAGCTGTGAATTTTAAGTTTGGTATACTTTATGCCAAAGCTGGTCAAAGAACTGACGATGAAATGTTCAGCAATGGTAAAGATTTGTCTTATTCACTTTATGAATATATTTAACAGTGTAGTGTTTGTATGTGTAGTAAATCTTGTGTGGTCTGGTCATTGCGTGTGTGTGTGTATATAGTTGTTTGTGTATGAATGTGTGTGTGTGTGTGTGCGTGTGCGTGCGTGCGTGTGTGTGTGCATGCGTGTAGTTAATTACGAACACACACACACACACATTCACATGTACAAATACTTATTTTAAAACCTGGGTGTACATTGATTATCCAAAGTTATTTCAGATCTAGCATTAAATTATGTGCATGTTTCATGATGCAAAATAATTCCTGGTGTTGTTCCCTACAGAATTCAGCAGTCCAGAATTTGATCAGTTTCTAGACCTACTCGGTGAAAAAGTAGACCTACTAGGCTGGGAGCAATTCAAGGGAGGACTGGACACTAAAAGTAAGCCCTCTTTAAAACTGTACATTTTTGAAATTGACCACAACAACTGTTCAGATAACAGCACTGGAAAGCAGTCACTCTACACAGTGTTTCAGGGCCACGAAATTATGTTTCATGTTTCAACCATGCTCCCCTATCATGCTGAAAACAAGCAACAGGTAGGAATCTTGCTGTATGGTGATAACTGACCATAATGAATATGTTTTTGCCCTGCAAAACCACAAGCCATGTGTTGATTCTTGTACTATTTCCTAATATGACATTGTGTCTAAAAATAGACATGTTAATCATTTGTTTTTATGCCTAAGATATATATGGTGTGTTGGTAGGTGGAGAGGAAACGTCACCTTGGTAACGATATTGCTGTGATAATTTATATTGAGAGTAACGATGATGAGTATCCTATGGGTGCTGCGTTGTCTTTTGATCCTTCTAACATCAAGTCTAAGTTTAACCGTATCCTTAAACTTGTGAAATTTTATGTCTCACGCATGCACACAGTGCCCCCACACACATACATGTACACACTACACGTCATCCACACACAATACACTACACACACGTACTGCACACAGATATGCGGCACTAATTTTAATATTAAATTGTGCATACCACAGACATTTTTATTTGTTTGTTTCTCTTTAAAATTCACTGGGCATGTAATGACAAATATACACAATCCTTGACTCATGGACTCAAGATATATTTGCGGTTGTCACATACAGTAGGAGCAGGAACAGCTACAAGTATGGTTGTGTTTGTTGTTGAAGCACTGCTCTGTGATTTTGTGGCTTTTCTTGTAGGCTAATAGTGTACTCAGCTGAAAGCGTTCCAGAATTCAACCCTCCTTTGGTGGCAAACTTCGACTTCACTGACCCCAGATCATTTAAAGACTTTTTACTCACAAAATGTATGTATTAATTGTGTGCGTGCGTGCATTTTTGTGTGTAGTTTGTACAATGTATTGTCAACTTTCTGTTTAACAGTGATAAATGGAGAAAAGGCAGCCAACTCTGCACCAGTGTTTGCCGACAAGCGAGAGCGCACTCTTGATCTCCTTCTTAAACACATTGAGGAGAACTATAACAATACTAAGGTACACCCTAGCAATTTTTGGTGGTTAGAATTTGTGAATTACATATCATTCTTCGTATTTATTTGCAGTCATTGTCGTCATCACAACCAGTAAACAGACGGTCGAGCAAAGAAAATGCATTTATAGATTTTGGACAGGTTAGGAAAACTGGTATTTACCTGATCTCATTATTATAGTCACTTGGGGACCATAAATTGTGGTGTCCAAGTGGGAGATTGTCCTCTATTAACATTGATCTGTGGGACTAAAGTGTCTTTTGTCCTTTTGCCCTAATTTGGGGAGTTGTAATTCATTATCTAATATATCAAGGGGTTTATAATATTCCTTGAAAGTGATTTTAATTTGCTTCTGTTGTCGATTTTGCTTCTGTTGTTTTTGAAGTTTTAAGAAGTCAGAATGGTAATGTAATTTCCCTTTTCATTTTAGAATATCTAATGATTCTTCTTTCCTGATTTGTTTTCTACCTTATGAATAGCTAGCCAATATCTTCAACTGGTGGATTGTCCTTACTATGGTTTCATATTAGGATTCTGTGTATGGTGTGTCTGCTTTATGATCTCCTCTATCCCTCACAGCGTTTGAAGGTACAGTGTATCCAGCGAGGTACCCATCCTACGAGCTTTAGAGGATCAGAGAATCGTGCTAATGTGAGCACAATATATTTGCTAGTACATATGCTTACCTCCTTGTGGTTACAGCCTTTTGAGACGACACTTCTTATAAGGGATGTCGCTCATACAGTTGTGCTAGGAGATGTCTGTGGTTAGTTTTTGCTCACAAAGTTATGGGGTTGTTTCACTGAGATGCTTTTTCTTGTAGAAGATGGTTCATTGGTTATACACACAGCTACAGATGGCACATTCCTGCTATACCCTGGTAAGAATTATGAGAATTATATTAAGCTGTATAGCTTAGTTAAGTACCTACTTCCTGGGTGGAAATATAATAAGAATGACTTCATTTCTAATGAAGGTACACCCATAATTTATTCCTTATACATCATGATGAAGTTTTAATGGTTTTTCGAGGAAACTTTACAGGATGTCATTAAATCAGGAGCTCATCAAATCCAGAGGATGGACTTTTGATGAGTTCCTGGTGGGACATGTTATATGTGTTAATGATTTAGTGCTTTGTGGAATCCTTACCAATTGTATTTCCTTCTTCTCCAGATGGTGGGACTAGTTTGATCATCGATAAGACAGTTCCCATTGCTCAGTTAGCTGTAGCTCATCGTCACAATCTGCTACTGTTTAGGACAGGTGAGAATTGCAATGGCTTCTGTGTCCATAACAATACCTCATTCACTATTTACATCATTAAGGTTTCAGCAAGGATAATCACTTTTGTGTCTTTTGGCTGAGAAATGTTTTCACTGATCACAAGTCGATCGTTACTAAACATAACATAAACAAATACTACTTGCCACACACGAAAGGTTTGTGCCTTTGTGTGTGCCCCATCTTATTGTGTATACCATTTTCTAGGCTGTCACTTATTTTGTACTTCATTGTTGAATGACAATTTCTTACGTGTGGCGATTGCCATTAAGAACAAGGCGTACATGTGGTTTTGGAAGCATTCAGCCTTGCCAATGCCTCAACAAGAACCACCATCACCGATGGACAGCCCTGTCAAAAGTTTTGTGAAAAACAAGGTGAGTGTATAGTTGAGTGATGCCAGACTAAACCATTTACATAAATCCATCAACTCCATTGTATCTTCTGTTGATACCATTTTAAAGTACAGGTGTACTCTTTGAAGGCTGTGTTTTGTGTAATTCGTAGGTTTTCACAATTATTCCAACAGGTTTCATATCAAAATTCATACTGTTATTAGTGATATAAAATTACAGTATTGTGTTTAACACATTGTAATAGTTTTTAGTATACTGTTACATCAGCACTTGAGGTATGTTGTTTCTCTCTTAGGAGTTGCCATTAGCTGATGTCCCAATTATGATGACGTTGCTGGATGAAAGGCCGACTGGTAAACTTATTGTCGCGTACAGACAGGGCTGCATCGACACCATCAACGAGTTTAATGGTGAGACAAAGCGACTCGTTACCTTAGATGCCAAGGTAGGTAGCTACTTTGTAACATCGCTATTTATCATTGGAGGTATTCTCTTGTTAGAATAAGTTAGTGACTCTGTCAGCGTTTGAAGAAAACGATCAATGTTTGCTTCTTCTTGGCTACGATTGTAAGAAACAGATATTGTGTACACACTTATTCGGTCAATGCATAAATGTACTTATATGTCTGTGTAGTTTTACTTTCATGTTAATTCCCAGCCTTTTTGATACCATATAAGCCAATCTTGTGTTGGAGAATTAACATGTAACAGACTAATGTAGTTTGCATAAGTAAAGTAGAAGCCATTCTCGAGCATGTACTTGGTAACATTTGTTATTAAACAATTTCTCGACATTACAAAGAATCATACACTGTGATGTTAGTGTGTATTGGGCCTTAACTGCCTTAGTATTGTAGTTGGGCTGTAACTGCCTAATATTGTAGTTGGGCTGTAACTGCCTAATATTGTACGTCTCCTGATTACTAAATTACTACTGTGATGTGTTCTGATGGGGTCATACCTATGTCATGTGAGGACCTACCACTGGGTTTCTTTAATAAATTTGTATACCAAACAGCAATCCTGTAATTGGGGGTGAATAATACCACTTATGAACATCAGCCTGAATCTGTCTTTGCTTTACAGATTGGATATAAAAATATTTTTTATTGTTCTCATAAGTCGTTTGATTCATGCTTGCACAGGCGTATCAAATGTTAGTTGTAGTTGTACTCCTAGCTAAGATGAATGGGTAGTATTGTGTGCATTAGCTTAATAGTTGAAGTCTTGTGGTTCAGACTTTGTTTGTACAGTGCTCAGCTTTGTCTCATGCAGTATGGTGTCACCTGGTAACAGTGTTTTGATTACACATATATTGAAGGCCCTCAAGCGGCCAGTTACAAGTCATTTGTTGGTTTTCTTCCCACAATGGTGCATTGTCTGTAATGAGGTTTACTGGTGTTATTATTTGTGTGTCTGTTTATTTGTGTAGTGAACTGTAAAGTATTATCAATAGTTGATGATATTCCACAAACTAAAGTAGATCTGGTATGGGAATCAGAGCCTAAATACAATGGTAAGATAATGTGTGTGTGCGTGCGTACATGTGCGCTGCTTTAATTAAATGGCGTGAAGTTTGAAATACATAATAGGTTTACCTTGGAAATACATTTTTAACTAGATTAATATGAGATGTCTCAAATTACAGTTATTGAATAATAAATAATCCTAGTAATTGGCTAATGAAATGTGATGAATCATCACTATTATTATGTACATATGCCTCAACATGTTATTGGATCAAGTTCTCATGTGTTTAGTACCTAAAATGGATCTTTACATGGTTCTGTTTGTGCTGAAAATATTTTGAACAAGATGTTGTGGCATAGATATTAGATAATGTAGTAAAAGGGATTCGCAAAGGTGATGTCACTACGAACAATCCTTGTTATGCGTTTGATTTGTCTTGGTTATGAGTTCAGTAGTCGACAGAATCAGCCTCAGTTCATGAAATATATCCTTCATACAAATCATTTTCAACCATTATGGACTTGAAAAAATTCTCATACCTTGTCAGCGTCCTTTGCAATAGCACCACAAAAATTATTGGTATCAGGCCTGAGTAACTGTAATGATGAAGTATGAGACATCCGGCTCTGTACCGCCGTGATTTGATAACACTCACCCGACGTAAATAGTGAATAGGAAACCATCAAGGTGAGTTAGCGAGATATGGCCACTCAAGTCTTGGACCCGTAATGAGGATTGCCTGGAACTATTAGTTCCTATGGGAATAATGTCACTGTTGCAAATCCATATTATCTATGGTTGTGGTGTAGTTCACATGAGATAAACTTGATGGTACATTTCAGTAGGGCATGCCTTTTGTAAGTGGTGGCTCTTGCTCCCTTACTACTTATTTAGTCTAGTTTGTACAGCATCAACTGTGTTGTGTATATCAATAGACCACAACACACGTGTATGTACACCACATTTTGCCACCATTTATCCTCTGAAATGTTGAGACTGGATGTAATTTTTAATGTTCATGTGTCCTTATCAATTGTTCTGTCTACACAGTCTACAAGTACCCTTACATGCTGGGATTCACTGACAATGCCGTTGAAATCCGTACTGCAAGTAATGGCTCATTGGTACGGAATATTATAGCATCCAACCTGCGTCTAATGTCCTACAAGGTAGGTTGTTAGAGTCATGTAATACTAAGATATAAAGTTTTGTTTTTGTTTCGTAGGGTGACATTTATTTTACTACAACTTCGCCAATTGTCTCTCAACATTCATCAATTCAGGAATTACCAAGAATTATGGAGAGCAGCAGTAGTGGGAACCTGTCAAGAAAAACGTCAGGTAGTAAGATTATTCCAGTCGAAGCTTGTTGTCTTCACAAGATTACGTTTGAAACAATCAGAAGCACATTGTCTCCCCATCTTAACACATATGGTAGTGAAGAAAGCCTTGATAAAATCAGTACTCAGTCAGATATATCAACTTTTTCTGAAACACCTACTCCAACAAGTAAGACAACAGATCCAGAAGTGTCCAGCCAAAAGAGTGTTAAATTTGTCACCGGCGATACGGAAAGTTATGATTCTGAAAGTGAGTGTGTTACATCACCTAAGAGTAACAGTGGTTTAAATGGCAGTCGAGAATTTCTCTATCCTGCATCACCAAATGCCAGAATAAGAAAGTCGATGGTGAAGAATTTGCTACCTCAGGGCAGCACATCACCAGAATTAACAAAAAATTGTCTACAAGACTTTGGTAATTCTACCTCCTCACAACGCATGTCAATTCTAACTGTCAAACAACATTTTGAAGTACTTGATGAACTAAATGACTCTGAAGATTCATCTGATAAATCTGATGATGGGAACGAAACACTTACAACATATAACAAATTGGACAGTGGTTTTAACTCAGCCTCATCAACTCCCAGTGCTGCTATTTTGCAGAGTTAAATATTATTTAACAGTGTGACTTACAACAGCCATGTAAATATTTATAATTATTAGTCTGTGTATTTATGTTGTAATTATGTGTTTGTGTATGTGCTGTAGTCAAGTGGGTATTAACTGGAATAAATGCGCATGCGCTTTATCTAATAATTGCCCGGGATTTCCTTATTTTCGACGTGAGGGAATGACGAAAGGCAAAAAACGTAAGGGGGCTACTCGTACAGACAGCCAAGAAGCTTCTGGGAAATACGTACCACAGTTCAATAAGAAGCTAAAGATAAACAGTGAACCTGAAGATTCGGAACAGTTCGAAGACATAGCAATAACGGATGGCAAGGCGGAGGTACAAGGGAAATGCCGAGTACGTGAGACCACGATGATCTTTATGTGTGTCATTACAGGTTTCTGCTGGTGTGACGAAAGGAGACGGACTGAAATCCACCGAAAACGGTACAAATGAGATAGCTTCCAACAACCCAGACAGCTATGTTGAAGACACTGTCACGGCTCCTAGCAACAAGGACACCAGTGTGAGCACGAGTGGTAATAATGAGAAAGAATCCCCAGAAGTCACTGGTGATGTTACCCAAAAGCCATTGAGCCAAGATACAACAGTTATTGTGAGTGAGTCTGACACAGTGGAACAACCGTTACAGACCGTAACATCTAACGAGTTACAACCTGTTGAAATTGTTAACGAAACACTTGTAAATCTCAAGGCCAGCACAAATGACAATTCATCATTCCCTGCTGTAGAAAATGAAGCAGTTATGATAGTTGAAGTTGCAGCCAACCCAACAGTTGAACAGCAAGGGGAAGAAGCAACATTTAACAAGTCCACAACAAAGTTTATTGATGTTGGTATACAAGTAGATCTCCCAACAAATGATACCAGTGTACAATTTGATGGTAATAAAACTACCAGTGATCCTACAGTAACAGCCTTGCTGGATGAACTGTCTTCTTTAAAGTAAGTAAAAATGTATTATTGCAAACTTGGCAGACATGTAACACTATGTTTTAGTCAAATTTTTAGGGATTGGCTCAGGAATTGATTTTACTTTGCTGGTTATACCCATATAAAGACAAAAATTTAGTTAGCTACATGGTAGCTGTGATACACTGATATATGACACTTTAATGGTTTTGATAATCAATGAGTTCTGTTGATATGACTACATTATGTGTGCAACTAAACTTTAACATTATCAGTCAGTGACTTAAAATGTACATTAACAGTCATCAATCATAAGTTTAAGCCTTACTGGGCTGCTTTACATCCTGAATGACAATTGGTTGAATTTCAAGGCTCAGTATAGATATTAAATATAAGATAGCACTTCACATAAACTTTGAGAATATGCACTTTGTATTGTAAGGGGTCCTGGATTTCTAGGCATAATGACAAGAATTACTGTTTTGCATGCATAACAGGGGCTCTTTTAAGACAAAGTACATTTTCTTGAAGTTTGCTATCTAAAGATCAACTAAGCCCTTGTGAACTCCAGTGTTTGCTGGTTTTCTGTTACGACTATTGAAACACATGAAATTCCAAATAATAATAATTGTAGCAATGCACACGCATGTCCTACCTCCTCTGCTATGAGCATACTCTGTAGGACATTTTTGTAAACACACTTAGGGGGGCATTTAGTGTTGCATGCTCAGTGACTGTTCTATTAGAGTGTCTTAGCTAAAGTACGTAATTTCTTGGTTTGAACGTCAAATCCACCACTAGAATTTCTGATTTTGTATTTTTCATTTCCACAGTCGCCTGATAATGGCTAGTAAAAGGGACTTGGAGGCAACTAGAAGAAAACGAGACATCTGGATAAAAAACAACAAGACCATTAAGTGATTTGTCTACAGGTAATCTGCAACAGTTAGCTTGTTAATATAATATGATACATGTAGGTTAGGTGTCTAGAGTGATGAAGCACAGGTTGATCATATGTTATGAATTAACTGTTATATTAATTGTAACTGTGTAGCCAGTTGTACAATGCAAGTTATAATTCTGTGGATATTATCATAGATAAGTGATTGATCACCCTGTACAGGCTATCAGCCTGATAAGTGTTACATATTAGCTGTAACACGGGGCATTCACGCTTTGCCTGATATGTATGCTCTCTAATCAGAGTCTGCACTTTCAAAATTGTTAATTGTACAATCAAGAACATAAACTATCCTCAATCTTTTAACCACACAAACTCCTATAGATAGTAGAAGCTATACAGGTGTAACTGCATCTCTTATGCAATGGATGGAAATACTCTAATAGAATAGTCAACTATTCTTAATAAAACATCCAAAGGATTTCATGTAACCAGAAGTGAAATCTTTGCTTGACCTCTAACATGCACTTTTCCAAACTGCACTCTGTCATTTATTCCATCTTAGCTTATCTACTGGATCTTTACCACAAGAGTGGAAAACCCATATAATCATTCTTATCTATAAGTCAAATGACTATTCACTTGTTAATAATTACCGTCCCATATCACTACTTTCTAACACACCTAAAGTACTGGAAAGACTAATTTTCAATAACATTAGTAAGCATGTGCTTTGCACAATCTCTCCTGCATGTTCAATTAATACAAATCTACTATCCAGCAGCTCTTGTCATTTCTTAATTTACGAAGCAATTTCACATGGTCATCAAACAGATGTTGTATACCTAGATTTCCAGAAAGCGTTTGACATGGTTCAACATAGTCAACTACTTTTAAATTGTGGAAAATGAGCATATGTGGAAACTTATGGAAGCGATTTGAAAATGATTTGACTAATCACAGGCACTGTGTGAGTATTTATTAGCTGGGATGCCACAAGGAAGTATTCTAGGACCTTTATTATTTCTAATTTATGTAAACGATTTACCTACAGCTACCAGTTCCTCACACTCTTCTGTTTGCTGACGACACAAAACTATTGAAAATCATCTTTCAACCATCAGACAGTTTACTTTTACAAAAGGATCTTGACTCTTTTTACAACTGGAGTTTAGTAAATGAGCTGTATTTTGGAATTCCCAAATGTGTGTCCCATTAGTTTTAACAACAAATTAAATTAATGACATCTTACCACATTGATTCCAATGTGCTATCCTATCCAAGCGAACATCACAATCTTGGAATACAGATGTCTAGTAATCTTTCATGGAATAATCACTACAGTATGATCTGCTTGAAGGCATATAAACTCCTTGCATTGTTAAGAAGAGCATTTGGCAGATTTGGAAGAATGGAGGCTAGAAGATTTCTCTATTTGGCACTTGTCCATTCTCAAATGACTTAATTGATCATAATTGTGGAACCCATACCTAATTAAAGACATTACTACACTTGAGAGAGTACAGGGGCACACATCAGATTACAGATTAAGACCACTTCAACTAAAGCTACTGTCGCTGATGTATACTCTTGATTAAAAAAAATATTATGATCTACTTTTTTGTGAAATCACTAAAACAGCCAAGTGATCACTTTAATATTCTGAATTATGCAGCCTTCTCTAATAGTAGGACAAGATCAGCTACAGATTACAAGTTGCTTCACAATTATTCATCAAAATAATAAAATTTGTAAATTCTATTCCAATCGCCTCCCTATACAGACTTTGGAATGTTCTTCCCCCTATCAACACTGAACTACATTTCAACACAATCAAATCAATAATTTACAAGCACCTGTCGAACCATTTTACAGAACACTTTAATCTGCCAAGTAATCCATGCATGCACATATCATCTCCTTTATCCTTATTATAATTGCTGCAACATTGCTCCTATACCCCTAATTTTAATTTTAATTAATCATTAATGTAATTCAAGTTTTTTTGGCTGCTCCTGTGCTAGCAGACCATCAGTGCAATATGTAATCTGTGTTATATAATTATCCGTCTCTTTACTGTAATTTTACCATGCCATGTACTGTAAAGTTATTACTATTACTATGCATACATTAACATGCAGGATATGACATGATATAGGATTAAGTGTTTTTTGATGTACCCAGCTAGGGTATACATGCATAGCTAGTGCAACACATACATATGCATGCACTGATATGGACTGAACTGAATGACGGTGTTGTGATATACACTATAATTATATAGGTTGCACTGGTGTATATACACAGTAGTATACTGCAGGTGATACCAGGTAATAGATTTGATGTACTTACCTCCGCAAGTGGAGTATAATCATACATATCTGAATCACAATTATGATTGTGTGTGAATGTATATTAACATTAGTTGTTTGTCAGTTAATTACAAGTGTGTGCATGTACGTGTGTAAGTTGGCTTGAAAATTTCCACTGAGTTTTGATTGACAACATCTCCCGGAAAGGTATTCCAAAGTTTAATCGATGATGGCATATATGAATATTTGTATGCGTCCACTCTTGCGTAGGGATGCGGCAATTATGCCGGCATAATTTTGGGCATAATAGGTATGTGTGGGAATCAGGAATTATGCTAGCATTTTGAGGTAATTATAAAGCTTTTAACAGTAGGAAAATCTGCAGATTGCACAATTCCATTAAAAAGATTGAGATACTCTAATAGAGCAGTCAGAAACTCTAATAGAACAGTCACTGAATATTATTTACTCTAATAAAGCAGTCATATTGAAACGAAATACTCTAATACAGCAACCAGCTAAAGAATTCAAGACTATTGGAAGCTTAAACATCAATGAAAATGGTCTGATACAGCAATAAACTGGCATTATTAGCCAATAATTGTGGCATAATTTTGGGAATAATGGGCAATTCTCAAAAGCATAATAGATGAGTTTTTGAGCACTGCTCAAAGCATAATGCTCAATTTTTGGAGTATAATAGCCTCATGCCTACTCTTGTGTATGGCTGCATGAGGTGACCACATATATAGTGACATGTTACTGGTACTAGCATATTGTCATCAATGTCAACATCAACAATATCATTAATTATTTTGTAACACATCAGTTTTGCATTTGTTCTTCTGCTTTGCAAACTAGGCCATCCCAAAGATTCCAGTCACGCTAGCGTATCTGCATGTCTTTCTTATTTAAAGCAAGGTATATATGCAGGTATGTAAACACAGGTGTACACATGTGTACAACAAGACATATATACACCAAATATACAAGCAGGCATATACACAAGCAAGTATACACAGGTACACACAATTGGCAAGTATACAATATATAAACCCTAACATGGCCCAGCTAATCTAAACCTACTTTCTGATGTATACTACAGCTGGATCAACTCTTGGTCTTATATCATGCCACTCAGCTGTGCATAGCTATTACAGGACATTCAACTGTAAAGTTCCTGTTTCCTATATAAGGAGCCACCACATGCCTTAGAAAACAGGACTTCATGCTATTCTCAGACAACAATTCAGATTACTGCTAGCTATATGTTATTATAAATGGTTGCTATATATTGTTCATGATTTAACTAGCTATAGTGTCAGCAATAGATAGCTAGTAAATCTTGCACTGTACTAAATACAGAAGCATGAAGTTCACAGTCTTCATACTGCCAACACTTCTCCCACGTATATTTACTCAGTCACGTGATGTAAGACAACTTGTGGACAGTGTTGGGACCGCAATGGCTGCTGACATCTCACATAATACACAGGTACGTATGCAATAATTATTGGTAGAATTTTTACTGCAGTAATCCACGGCTGGCTCAGACGAGGGGCGTCACACCGGCGCCTCAGACCAGTTGTGTGCTGGGACGGGGAGGAAAATGTGGCACCATCAGCCTGGAAATGTGTACCTAGTGTTACCAGCGACCAAATGACAAAAAGACTACAGGTTGGCTGGCCGCGACTAGGCCCGCGAGTAGCCCACATGTCCGAGTCACGAGATGAATGCAGGTACGTATACCACACAGGCGAGAGGCATACCCAGGATGGAACGGACAATAGTGCCGTCTACAAATGTAAATACATTTGTAAACGGCAGCTTTGACTGAGGGAGAGTATGTGTACAGAGAGAACGTTGAAGAATATTAAGGATCTAGTTGCCTTTAAACTTATTAACTGACATGATCTGACCACTACATGTCAAAGTATTGGACAACAGATATAGTACTGTAGAGAGGTCACATGATTTTTAAAAGTCAATTTTTAGCTACAGCACCTTGTAGAGCATGAAGAATACTGCAGATTGATATATAGGTTTGCCACATTTGCTTCTGTAATAGCTAGTAACCGTTAAACAAACAAGTAGGCGGTTCTCCAGACATCTCTATTGAACACCATTGGTAGCCATGGCACAAAACAAAAACAAGTGACGTATGCGGAATTACGTCACTTAGTATTATGAAGTGCATAGCATCACCAATAAACTATTGTAGACATTCAAGTTGTATCTTGCAATGGGCAAAAACCATTCAACCCACGAGTTGGACTACTTCTACATGTAGCGAGCAACGATGCTCTTCTCCCATATGTTTTCTATGGGAAGAACTTTAACCAAAAGCCTTTCTGCTCTGATCACGAAGAAACTCACCAGAAGAGCACCATCTTTACTAAGTCAACACTATGAAACGAATGCACCTACCACCTAACCCGTCTACAGAACGCACAACCATTGTGCCACTCAGTGTCACTCTTGCAATACAATTTACAGGAGAAAAATTCCAGAATTTCGCAGGGGGTTTGACATCACTAATAGTAGATGGTTATTCAGATAATTATTTCACATTCAGAAAGATTCAAGTTTAACCATTAGCGAGACCATTAAATAACTTGAGACAAATCAGCTTGTAGAAGATCTTGATCAGAAAGAGATGTGATTCTGAGTGCTATGTCATCTGCAAACATCAAAACTGAGCTGTGGATGTCATCGATGTATAGTAAAAACAATAGAGGACCAAGCACAGAACCTTGGGGGTACTCCAGGCAGCCACCTTAAAAATGAACCATTAGCTAATCAATGACTCTTTGATGGAAGTACCTCAACCATTGCAAAACATCACCTTTGATTTCCAGACATTCAAGTTTCAATAACAACTGGGAGTGAGGTACACAGAAGGCTGAAAAATACAATACATTGAGTGGCGCCTTTTTGTGAGCAGCTGGTTTACTCTGTGTGGGGGGAGAAATGATCACATGTTGATTTCATACAAACGTGGGTAGCTAGCACTAATGCCTTTTGTAACTTCTTGTATAACTGGGTGCATAACATTGAAAATTGTAGCCAGGCTCAGTAGAGCGGATTTCTGGGCTTGCTGGATCAGTCTTGTCACTTTTAATGCTATGTCAGAGTCTCATATCCACTGTATGGCTACCACCACCTGGCTGCCAGCTCAGCTAAAAGCCTGAATTTTAGATGTAGTTAAATCCAAGGTTAAATCGTAGATATCGGAGCCTATATACGAAGATGCAGGTAATATAGTTAATGCAGGGCAGATCTATAGAAGGGACTAAGAAATGTGACAACTGCATATATAGTAGTAGCTATAGTTACGTAGTATTGTATGCAAAGTACACTTAGTATTATCTAGGGGGATGCCACCACAGGAAAATTTTGTGCCAATTTAGTGAATTTGACATGCATGACCAGCAACTGAATGTTATACTGAATTATGTATATTGCAACTACTTTTGGAGAATTTATTTTCACCACCATGTGTCTTGATATATTCCTATTGTACAAGTACACACAAAAAATGGAATTTTTACTGGAGTAGGGACCATGCATGGCACATCGATGAGACCAGCTGGAGTAGTGTGTGATATTAAATCACAGTAAAATAATAAGAAGTATTATATCTCTACTGTGTTCAAGATACCATACCATAACGGAAATGCACAATAGAGATATAACACTTCTTATTGTTTTATTTTTTAAAATTCTTTTTATTTATTAAAACTTTACAGCATAAGTGCTGAAGATGTCTGTAGGACACCAGTCCTACAGCCTTGTTTAAAGTTAATTGTTATATAAAACGTGTTTGAAAAAGTGGAGAAAGGAGAAATTTAATATCATGCACTACTCCAGCTTATTTCAGTACTTTTTTTATCAATGTGCTATGGTCCCTACTCTAGTTGAAAATTCCAAATTTTTTTGTGTACTTGTTTGTTAACTTTTTTATAAATAATAATTATTATGATTGGTGAACCCATACATACTGCATCAAAAGAAAGAAATGATGCCACACACCCCAGCTATCAATTATTGTCTGAAAGTGAAGTATCCATTACACTTCGTTGTCAACTATGTTAAACCCGTTAAATAGCATTACGAATCAAGAATTGTTCAGAAAGCACCTCTGCAATCTACGCATACCACATTGAAAGAAAGAAATGGGGCTACGAGCGCCCCAGTTATATCAATTATCATCTGAAAAGTGAAGTATCCATAATGCTTTGTTGTTAGCTATGTTCAACAAGTTACACAGCATGATGAATCAAGAATTGTTTGAAAAGCACCTCGGCAATCAAAGTAGCCACTAAATTAAAATCCGTTAAAATATCTTTAATTACATAGCAACTTGTTGAAAGCATTTTGGGTTGATCTGAAGGCTTATTTGGGCTTAGTTTTACCTAACCAATACTGCTTCATTGTCATCTGGTAAAAGTGAGTCTGGTTTTGAGTGATGTTTTTTCATGGGCTACGACCATACCTTTGTGGTCACTACTATACAGTACGATTAACAAACATGAGTGTATATATCCAGAAACCAGCTGTTCACTTGATATAACAAGCAGCATGGCATGGATATATGAATCCCTTTTGTCAAACATATTTAATTTACAAGACTTTACACCTTTTTGCCTACTACTATCATTGGAAGTCAACTCCCAACTACTGCTGACTTGCAAATTCCATTTTTCCCAAACAGATTATGTACACACAACTTGTAGAACCAATTTCCAATAAAATTAATAATAATTGTTCAGTAACTAAAAGAATTCATTAAATATTTTAATGATAGCTAATAGTTTATACCGAGCTCGAGTGAGTGCACAAAATGGGATGTATATACACTGTATGGGTACAAAATCACATCACATGTTGTACTGGAGTACTTAGGCCATACCTATTTGAAAAGTTGTTGCTCAGATTTATTTTACAACACAATGTGTCGGTTGGTAGGCAAAAAAAACAAAAAAAAACAGCTAGTAACTATAGGTTTAGACATGCTTATGATTTCTGGTCACAATTTATTATTTATTAGACAGCTATCCCTCTACAAGTCATATACTATGTCATGTAAGTCACATTAAAGAAAAATTTAGCTGTATGCAGACCTATCAAATCCCTTCTAGTATGTAACTATAATTGTAAATGTACAGCTAGTAGTTCAATGAGCACTGATGTATTAGTATAGCCAGGGGTGAGGAACACGTTGGTTTTAAGTAATCAGATAACTAGCATTACATTTGAGATCAAAATTGTACCAACTGACTGTTCTATTAGAGTATCTCAATCTTCTGCAGCAATTACAAAAATAATCTTAGGCGTCACGTGATTAAGCATGAGGTTATTATGCTTTTGAGAACTGCCCATCATTCCCAAAATTATTCCACCATAATTGGCTAATAATGCCAGTTTATTGCTGTATCAGACCATTTTCATTGATGTTTAAGCATCACATAGTCTTGAATTATTTAATTGGTTGCTATATTAGAGTATTTCATTTCAATGTAACTACAAGTCTTGAAAGTTTGGAAAAGTATAGACAAAGTTTGTGTACTGGTATGCCCTTTTTTGCATCCAGTCACATAAAATATAATAAAGCAAGTCACACAAAGTGTTCACAGCACTTACAGTATACAGTCATGTTTGAGTCTAGAGAAATAGACCTCTGATATATAAGCAAGTTAACTGTAGGTATACATTTTGCAACTATGTCTGGTAGTTATGCTATACTTCCCACTGGAAAATTAAAACATTGTATCATGCACTTTGTACTCATTCACAACACTTGTATAATGTATTAGTGTTGTTGTGTAATCAGCATGTATGATGACTATACAGACTAACATGATTATCATTTCACTGGTTATTTTGTTGGGTCACTCCACTAGTGGTCAACAGTATCCTAATTGTGGTAATTGTCATCGTGATGGTGAGTATGACATGTTTTGTATCATTGTGTAACATGATGAGTTGTAGATGTTGTTATAATATCACAACCACCATTATCATATACTACGATGAGGTCAGATGAGTTTGGTGGTGTGCAACCCAGTAATGATGGATGTACACCAATTGATGGACAAGGGACCATTAACTGTGGAGTGGGGACTACCTTGATGGACTGTGAACGTGGACCTACCAGAAATATCAATTTTTCAGATTTATCTTCTTATTTTGTATGGAACAGGACCAGTTCAGTACTTAGAAATGTGTCTGTGGTGTTCAGATTTGATCAACCAGTTATTATCCGTAGGATCAGTATGTGGTTCTGGAATGCACCAAACGGTGGTATAGAAATCCCCAGTTTGACACTGTATTCATCAAATGATGACTCCACTACACCATCCAATCAGATCAGTATTGATACTAGTGATTCTCCAGTACCTGTGGAGAACAGACTACACAGACTAAATGTTGACATTATCAATGAAGGTTTGATGTTTCATTCATTAAGAATAGTGGTGGCTTTTACTGACGGGTTATATATATTCCTAAGTGAAGTGTTGTTTTGTGGTAAGTACGTAAGAGTGCAATAAGTCACGGTATGTGGTAAGTTGTGTGACCAAGTGAAGTTGAAGCACTCTACAAAGAGTAAATGAATCCCTTATGGTATAGGTAATCTCTAGTCTGACTTATTCATACTGTGTTTTTCTGGAACATATCTATCTGAAGTTTGGAATTTAAAGTGATGCTACATGGTTGTTGTAGAATTTTAATTTTAGCAGCTTCAATCTAAGTCTCAACATTTATGCTGTAGCTACACTAGCTCTGTTTGACAGCTTCAGTACCAATGGTTTTCTTACAACATGAAGTGACTATATATAGTGCTTATGATTATTCAGACAAAATTGTCACTAAATTCCATCTCAAAAGGCAAAAGTTCCTTTTATGCCCTGGACCCCACTGTATAGAGCATGCTTTGTCCATTATTGTATTGACTGTATCAAACAATTACCATTAAATTTGTTAGCCTCTGCCCCACTATTAATTTGTTACAATTGTTAGTCCCTTAAAATACTAAATCTGCCTCTGATGTCAACTTGTCTACATATGATCCCACATAATGAAATAGCAATTTTGCATGGTATATAGTATTGTAGGGTTGTAGTGTATCACATGTGAGTTTCTTATAAAAATAATGTTGGTGCTCTTATCTATAAAAGTAATGGTGCTTGAGTTGTAAAACTTAGTGTAATGGTAGTCATTGTAATAAAATGAAATAAAGCCAAACCACACTGAGATCAAACACCTTTTTATTGGTGCATGTTAACAAAGCAGCTGGAGCATAAACTGATTTGGTGCATGGGGACCTATCATTTTCTATGTGAACTATATAATGTTAGTGTGTATTTGATATTGTTTATATCATGTATATAATCTGCACATGGCAGATCTTAATGGAGTTGTGTGGCATGTGTTTGCAAGATCAAGACACGTGGTAGTGTGTCGTGCAGCCAAGAAACCAAGAAAGCCGGCATGCCATACCATGAGTATATTTACAGGAAGTAATAAAATGCAATTTTCATGCATACGTAGCTCCATGCTCCCTTCTCGAATTAGAATCATTTTTATACTGCAAATTCAGCACCCTACATACCAAATATGAGCAAATTTGCCTAGTGCAATCGTGAAATATTAGCCTTCAAAATTTGGCTTTATTTCTTAGTTTTTTAGGAGGCATGTGGGGGATTAGATTATTTTTGCACACTTTACAAAAACCATTGTTAAATGCAAATGCATAGTTAGATTTTCTTGAGCTTTAGTACACTTTAACCACATAGTGTGGCACAATTACGTACCAAGTTTGGTGCAAATCTGAGTAATATTCATAGAGTTATGGATGATTATTTGTGTTGTTAAATAAGGCCGACTTGTTGTCACACCTGCAGGGTACACTGCTTATGGGAATAACTTATAAATCAATATGCGTATAGGTTAATTGTCATAATTCAAACCTCTTGCGATTTAAAGAAATTGCAATGACCATTACAGAGTTACAAGGCAAAAACCAAACAACTGTAAATCACAGGATCAAAATACTCTAATAGAACAGTCACCATGGGGTAAAAAGTGCATAGAAAATGTCTAAAAATTTAGCTACTAGCATTTGAACCAAGGATCTCCATACTGAACACCCAATCCTTAAATACTGAGCCGCTGCTATGTTACCTCACTTAATTTCTACTTTATAAATGAAGATTCTAGCTAAAATTAGTAAGAGTTCACAATTTTATATATCTACCAATGGAAAATCTAAATTATTCTAGAAAATCCTATGTGTGTTCTACTAGAAATCCTCAAAAAAATGTGCACTCTATTAGAGTATTACAAAAATAATCAAATAAACTCTGTATTACGATACTGTTGCAACTTTTCTAGTATTCTATCGAATCAAATCTGGTATTATAGCCATTTTGGTACAGATCACCGGGGTAGTATACTACTAATAAGACCTACTCACACCAATAGTCATCATCATAACCATAATAATTAGTGCTATGCTAATAAAACTTGTGACAACAGGTTGTAAATCATATTCTAGCATTAAAGGTACAGGATTTGCTTTGTGAAAATTGAGCAACTGCAACTTACCACGTTTTGCATGAAAAATCAAGATACTTTAATAGAATAATCACTGCAAAATCCTAATTGACAAATAATGCAATCATGTATGCCTAATTTGGAAAGACTTTACAAGACTATTGCAAATAAATACAGGTAACTTTATATGAAAAAGCAAGCACAAATTTATTATATCAGTCTTTACATGGTATCAGATCGATAAATATTTTTCTGTATTGGTAGAGCACTAGTTTGTCTTTCATCTATAGATAAGAAGAACAATGATATGTTTAAAACAAACCTCAAAGCCAGTGTACAGTGGCGTAGCCAGGAATTTTTTTACGGAGACAAAGTTTATACACTGTCAACCAAATTAAGAGGGAATGGTTCTGGCTCAACTGATTCACAAATACTTTCAAGTATGGGTGGTACAGCATTTGCAGGTTGACTATCTGGTTGGAAGGAGGAAACTGTTTCAGAAGACTCTGAGCATTTTTCTACATGTCATATGTAATGCTCCAGCATAAGTTAATGCTACTGTATACCATGCTCCAATTATTAGACTAGTTTAATTGCATGCGACACAACTTACTCCGGAGATATTTTGAACGGTCAGGCCATCCATGGATTGCAATGGACGTCATAATCATGTGCACTACTTTTTTTGAAAATATATGCTTTGAAATGGCATGTGGAGCAGGTTATTGTTTGATTGTAACTGCTAATGCATGATATGCATGATCATTTAGCTCAATGTAATGCCATGCAGTTGACTCATTGAACTTTTGAAAAGTAGTGTGAAGACAGTTAACATTGATCAAGCAGTGTAATGAGACCAGTGGCTATAATCTGTATTGAATGCTCTATTAGAGTATATTACGATGACTGCTCTATTAGAGTATCTCGATCTTTCACAAATTCAAACCACACAAAATAGTACTAAGCAGGGCTGGAGCCTATGATGATATGGTGCCTTGCATGGTGCTGGAACACGTTTCAGCTACTGGGGTACAGTAATGCTGTCTAGTAACGTTTGAGTAGAAAATTTGGGGTGCCAAAAACTCAGGCCTGCTCAGCCTGTTGTTGAGCATTTTTACTGAAGCAGCTGCCTCGGTTGCCTCAATGGTAGCTACGCTACTGGTGTATGGTTGGCTTTGGGGTATAATTTAAAATACAGAAAGAAGTGAAATCCACACCAAAACAACCAAGCTGTATAAAAGGGTGCAGCCTTCAAGATGAAAAAAAGTTGTGAGATCAAAGGTGGCGGCCATGAAATTGGTGCAGTAATATTAGAGGATTTTGGTACAAATCTGATTAATAGTCGTAGAGCTATGGACAATTATTTGCATTAAAAAAGGCTGACTTGTTGTCATGCCTACAGGGTACATCACTTATGGGAATAACTTAATAATCAGTATGCGTATAGGTTAACCATCATAGCTAAAACCTTTTGAGGTTTAAAGAAGTCGCATTCTCATATTTTTTGAGAATTTCTAATAGAACACACACAGAATGTTCTAGAACCATCTAAAAGTTTCATTAGTAGATCTACGAAATTATGAACTTTAAATATTTAGTAAATTTTAGCTAGAATCTTCATTTATAAAGTAGAAATTAAGTGAGGTGAACAACAGTGAGATAGCAGCAGCTCAGTGGTTAAGGATTTGGGGTGTTCAATATGGAGGTCCTTGGTTCAAATGCTGGTAGTTTCAATCCACTTTTTTACCCTGTTGTGACTGTTCTATTAGAGTATTCAACCCCATAGCCTTTTCTACACCTAGACTTAACTTGTATATATGTCATGCAGTATGGTAGTATTTTCTATAGTATAGTGATCATGCAGTAGGAATCATGGAGGTAAGGCCTTTCTTTCCCAAGAATATCACCTAAAAACCAAACATAATTCCCTTCATAACAGCTTTGCAGTTTTAATTAGGCATAACCAATACCTTTAGAAGTTTTTCTCTATGGAATTTAAATATCTTATTTACCTGAAGTTTCCTGACTAACTAATTGATGATTTATGCCTTCAACAAACCATAATTTGACTATGGTTAATGCTGTGGAATTGATTTCTTCACTGTTTGACATTGTTTTGGCCCGAGACATACCTTCTGCCAGCTGCAGCATACACAATGGACTTCCTTTTTTTTCCCTTTGTGTCCCACTTCTTTCTCCATTACCTTACTATACTATTTAGAGTTCTCCATTACCATATGATGATGGTGGGTTACCATGCACATACCACATGATTGCAGAGGTGCTTCTCAAATTTTTTTTTGTTTGTAGTGCTGTATAATGGGTGAAAACATAGCAGAATCATTGTTCACTTCCCACGGTGCTGAGTGTGGTTGGTCTTTTGCAATGGTATTTCTGTTGCCTAGCAACAGCTGCTATGGCTGTTGGATTAGGATGGATGGCTGTGGTATTCGGGATTTCATTGTAAACAGGAAGGAAATAGGGAGGAAATAGTTGCTCGGCTTCACCTCACACTATTTACTCCATCCTGTTTACAATGCTCACACTATTAATCCCAAATACCACAGCCATCCATCCTATTACATATACAAGTGTAGGGATTATAGAATAAAAGGTAATGAAATATGGGAAGTTATCTACACCTCCAGCTCCCTTGTTTTATTACTTTTTATCTCAACTCAAATGAAAAAATTCCTATACACATGTAGCTGCCTATGGTAGTACAACAGAAACCATTGCTACTACAGTCACAACCACCACCACTACTACTACTACTGCTGCTGTTGTTGTTGCTACTACTACTACATTTTTAACTGCTGCTACTACTACTACTACTACTACTACTACTACTACTACTACTACTACTACTACTACTACTACTACTACTACTACTACTACTACTACTGCTGCTACTACTACTTTTAGCAGAAGTGTTATTACCCCAACACCTACTCATACTACTGTTTTAGTTGACCCAGTTAGTGGTGGCAGCACTGATTTCAACATTGGGTTAATAGCAGGTGTAATAGTAGCAATTATTGTCATCATTATTATCGTCATCATCATTGTATTTGTGGTTGCAATTATGGTGTGGAAGAGAAACAGAAGTGTATCCACTAAACCAGAGGGTGTATATTACAGTGCTATTGATGAGGGAGCATTACAAACATCTTTACCAAACAAACCAGAACCAATTTACACTGAAATGAGTGATGAACAAAACAATACTAAGAACATCTCCAATACCAGCCCCACCCAACAACATGTCACCATGCAGGATAATCCTGCTTATTCAGATCCTAAAGAACAAGTTGTGTTGCAAGACAATCCTGCTTATGGAAGTACCTCTAGATATAAAGAGAATTGAAGGAATGCTGACTCTTACTGTTTGAATCAGTTATCATGAACTGTTTCTTGCCCCTTTAGTTGTGTAGAATAATGTAGCAAGCATGCATAACAATTTCTATACTGTAACCATTTTTAAACTTTGTGATTTATTGTGATATAGCATGTGGCTAGCTTCTCACAGTACATCAACCACAATAGCAGTCTGTATAAGCAAGATTTAAAAAAAATCCAATGCATAAGTTCAGGGAGCAAAACCACATAATAATATAATTGCTAAAGATGTAATAACCTACTGTATAATGCTTGCAAAATGATGTATTACATGTACAGCTATGCGGATAGTGTGTGTGTGCGCATGTGTCCACACATTACTCATCCCAATTCTGGTTCAGTCAGAACCGACCATACTAGTATGTAGCCAAAAGCTTTTTGAGTAACCAGGAGACATGCAACAGCAAAAAGGCTGGGAATTAACATGAAAGTAAAATTACACAGACATACAAGTCCATTATGCATTAATCCAGTTTATGAATATAAGCATATGTACACCAGCACAACATCTATCCCTTACAATTGTAGCCAAGAAGAAGCAAACATTGATCGTTTCCTTCAAATGCCAACAGGGCCACAAAAAAAAGAATACCTTCAATGATAAACAGTGATGTTAAAAATAGCTACCTATGTACCTTGGCATCTAAAGTAATGAGTAGCTTTGTCTCACCATTAACTTCGTTGATGGTGTTGATACAGCCTTGTCTGTACATGACGATACGTTTACCCGTTGGCCTTTCATCCAGCAATGTCATCATAATTGGGACATCAGCTAATGGCAGCTCCTAAGAGAGAAACAACATACCTAGACATGCTCTTAAAGTGCTGATGTAACCATATAGCTACTAAAATCTAAATAATGATTAATAAGCCTCTATTGAAACCATCAGGACATGAGACTACTTGTCTGATTTGGAGTGCCCTTGGCTTTATTGGTATAGTTAGCTACCTAGCTGTGATACACTGATATATGACACTTACCAGCACAATCGTATTTATTTTGTCAATACTTAAAAATAAATTAGATTCTTTGTTATCCGAACACCTGTGTGCCAGTTCAATTTCAGATAAGTGAATTTGTGTGGATAAGTGAATTTCATTCGTTTATTTACAGTACAGTTCAACTACTCTAATAGAACATACAGTAAGTGTCAAAATGTTCTAATAGAACAGTCATTCACACTGTTTGGATAATTGAGTACCTACTGTAATGAGACACAAATGTTATTCATAGTAATTTAATTGTCTGAAGACAAATCAGGATAGATTTAAGAGGTGTTTAGGATAATGAAGCTGCCCTCAATGCTTTACCATAATTATACATTAACTTCTATAGATCATATATAGTAGAAGCTATACAGGTGTAATTACATCTTAAGCAATGGATGGGAAGAGCTGAGCTCTTACATCCTGTAGAATCAATGAGAGTGGTCAAAATTAGATTTAGTATACTCTAATAGAACAGTCGACTAATCTTAAAACATCCAAGGATTTTTATTGAAGTTTATATTTGTACTACTTGACCACTGCACTATTGTTATTTTACTAATTGTACAAAGAAGGTAAAGTCTATACCTTTTTATTAAAAGTCCCAACTGAGATAGTGCTTATAACACCATGGTGATAAATTCACTATTGGAGCCTTTATACAAAGTACTTTCCATACTTGTGACTATAGTACTTTCCATTTTATATAATTACTGTCTTAGCAGCCACCTGTATAGAAAGACCACCTCTCTATAAAGGCCAATTATAAATTTCCCAAATGAGATGTCTATACACCAATCCACCTGTCAAAAGCAGCCACCTGCCTATTAAGATCAAGAAATTTTGGCCCGAAGGTGACTGGCTTAGTCAAGTTCCACTGGTGTTTAGGTCAAACTACTTCCTATTACAGGAGAAGAAGAAGATTACAACTGCAACATCAAGTAAATAGGCTTGTAAAATCTGCCCCAGCTGGAAGTGGTGCCAGTGTAAACTTTCTAATTTATCAGTATGAAGTATAGTATCTAGGTAGAATTATTTCTCCCATGCAAATGTAGGGGTCCATCTTCCAACCTCTGCCATGAAATGAGAAACAATATGATTATAAGATAGGAAAAAGAACTTAAGGTTCTGAGTTATATTAAACATAATTTCCTTTTTAACTCTACACTCATTTATGCAAGTTTCTTAGTTCTTACCTAGTAACATTGCTTTGAATAGGTCACTGTGACCATTCTAATAGAGTATATCTCATCTTGTAGCCATTATTATTTGACTGATAAAGACTGGATTCTAAAACTCAACACAGGAAACTTCCCCATGATGATGACCTCAGTGTATAATATAGATTTGTTAGGCTTTCCTACTCACTCCACACATATTTTGCATATAGTCAGAATCACCTGGTTAAATACAAAGCAACCAACGTTGGTGCAATAGTACCGCCTTACCAAAGTCAGAAAAGTGTAGTGTGAGGACTGAAGAAGGTACAGAACACTGCTCTTTCTGTACAGTTTATTTGTGAAACTTGCCACCATGAATTTCGAAGGAGACATGCCATGGCACACAGAATGGTGATGCCACTATATATTCAGGGCTCCATTTATGTGTATGGGTGTGTGCGTGTGTGTGTGCTGATATATACACAGTCAAGTATATTTGTCTAGCACCCTTCCACCACACTAGCTCTAATGTTGCCTACTTTGTCCTAACACTAAGCACATAATGTTTTTTGCAAAGCATAACAAACAATTAACAAGTAAAAATGACATGATGATAGCACATGATATTAGTACATACATGAGATTATATAATAATATTAAGATAATGAGTTTGGATGAAATATATAATGGGCAACCATAATACGGGTCCCTCCACAAAGAGGGCATTGCATTCACAGCTAAGTACGCATATTATAGTCTTCCAAAACAGCCGATGATATAAACATACAATCAAACCGCAGCACTTGATCAGTAGCAACCAAACATAACAGATATAACCATTGAAAGCTGCTATGTCAAACAAGTTAAAGTTGGTGTAAGTTTTTACAAGTACACAACTAGCATCTAATTCACCCATCCTCAATCCTCAGTCACTACCTAGCTAATTAAACATGTACCTATTAGGAAGTTGTGAAACAAAACATTAACTTTATAAATCATGCACTTAGGTATGCAGGTAAATATCCCACTTCTACATACAAGCATGTTATTTTCTATTTATTGTGATGTATTAAAAATTGCATCTTATTTGCAAGTTGTTCACATGACGCATTAATGCTCCATATCATCATACAGTATAGTAGTGTATACTGTGTAGTAGGGGTCATAAAAGGATGTACTTTTGCACAAGAATATTGACCAGAACCCAGCTTCACAATACCTTCACAACATCTTGGAATTATTGTTTAGGTTTATTCAAGCATAAAAGTGCCTTCAATAAGACCCAAAAGGCTTCCATTAAGTTGCCACAATTTGAAAAATTATTTTGTGGAGTTTTCAACTGATTGACTATCCTCAAATCACATCCCCCACATGCTCATGTAGACAGCATATACAGAAAAACACACTTTAACTCTATCTCAGTACTAGGGCAGGGGCAGATCTGGGGTGCTAAGCTAGGGGCATCTATAGTGGGTGCTAAAAAATCTGGCAACTGGTTGATACAACTATATAGTAGTCCAGTGTGAGAAGCACACTCAACACGAGGAACATACTTTATCTAGGAGTTGTGTGGCAAACCCTCAAGATTTTGCAAATTTATAGATCTGAGGTTGAATTTGGCAATAATTTAGACTGAACCTTATTGAATAAACATTGTGAGCCACTTTTAAGTAAAATCATTATTTTAGTTCTAGCAGTGGTAGCTTACTAGCTTTCATATAAATGGCACAGCATAAATGCTGCTGTATATGGTTTGAGTTCAAAGTTGAAGTTCAAGGGGTCTAGAATTTAGTCTTTGTTCTAAAGATGGATGTTCTATTAGAGTAGTTGACTGTTCTATTAGAGTATTTCGATGTAGCAGCTTTTTACTCCTGAAAAGTAAATTTGATCCCCTCTTGTTGACTCCTAGAAGAGATTAGCTCTTCTCTTACTCTTTCCATGTTTTCATTGCCCATGTGTGGCTCAGATGCAACTGCACCTGTACTTTAGCTTCTACTATCTTTCTAGCTAGCATGATATAGTAAAATTGTAGAGGGGGGGGGGGTGCTTCAGCTCCCCATGCACCCCCCTTGTATGGCAATATAACATAATATTATGGTTATCACCCAAATCTGAGGTGAAGTTGTGTCAAGACACATGGTATACATAGTGTGTTATACTACCCAGAGAACATCTCGCAGTGTGTCACCCTCCAGTGCATAGCTGGTAAAAGTATTTAGATAAATCAACCAGCTATATATTCATACCGTAAAAGGAGTTTTAGTTTTTCTTTTTTCAAGCAGTGTAGCTTCATCTGCTTCCAGAACTGCATTAGTAGATATAAGAGGACTATACATAGCTTGCATGATCAGGTGGAATCAACATGGTGCTATATTAGGTGACTTGAAATTATTATCAACTTATATGTAGTTCCAGTAAGAATGGTTTGTGTTCTTATGCTTGTAAAAGTGTTGGTATAACATTGTACATTGTCACTTCACTCTTATCAGGGTATCTCTAGCACAGCAACACATCTGGAAAAGATATTTTAAAGTGGTAGGAAATCTACAAGCAAATTCTAACATATTAATTTGAAAGATAAGAATTAGTTCTGTTAATCATGATCTAGGCCTTTTCCTGTATAGGTTATAGCACAACATTTCATAATCTTTAAACCATATTTGGACTCTTGTAGATCCATTTACACATTATACACTTTACATTGAAGTCAGCTATAGTACAGTGGTATTCTTTTTCTTTGGCTGTTGAATGTAATTTTTCTTTTCTAGGCTCTTGGCACATTGATAATTGAAATAGAGTTACCAAAAGGTGTAATATTCTTGGGAGATTTGAAAGTTGACTTTTTAGTAGCAATAGCTGATCTATTGCATTGTATTCCCATTATAATATCATAGGATACTACACAAATTACCCAACAGTCTCCAAATGATAGCACCACACAAAGGTGAGATGGTATGTTTGTAAAAATAGTTTAGCGCACTACTGTCAAGGGCGGATTTAGGGGGTGCTTGGGGTGCTCAAGTACCCCCCCTCCAAAATTTTACCATGAGCAAGCTAGGAAGCTTCTAGAAGTTTCAGTATAGATGCAATTGAATCTTATACGTATGCACGGGCAATGAAAAGAAGGAAAGAGAAAGGAGAATAGCTAATCTTTACTTAGAATTACTAAGAGAGGTTCAAATTATACTTTTGGTGTAAGACTTAATCTAAAAACTGCTAAAAATCGAAATACTCTATAGAACAGTATAGAACAGTCAAACGAAAAGAACATCCATCATAATGTTTAAAAAACTTCTGTTCTGAAATAACTCTATAGAACAGTTAACTACTCTAATAGAACATCCATCATAATGTTTTAAAAAAAAGAAGTTTCTAGGGTGTTTTCTTGACTTGTGCACTAACAACTTCTGTCAAATAGTTTAATTTCAGTTGTTGCTACATTGATGCTTTGGTTGACGTGCTTAAGTAAAATGGTTAATTTCTTAGCATGCATACAGTTAACAAGGCCGCAGTACCTGAAAACTCTTTGTTTTTGCTTTATCAGTACCAAAGTTCCATGCTGCATTTATCTGAATCTAGCATCAATTGAAGCTAATAAAATTTAATGTCATGCAGGGTTTTCACTCCCAAACCCCTTATAGCTTAACTTTATAAGCTCAAATGATACCACAGCATTTATGCTGTCACATTATATAAGGAGGTTAGTTGTGGCCAAAAACTAGTTGTTTATGTAAGTGATTTTGGGACTCTGGTTGTAAAATATTAATATGGTGATGGGGCCATATAGTTGTAAAAAGTCAGATTGAAATAGTAACAGTACAGTCTGTGGTTATATACACTACAAAGTTGAAGTTATTTTTGTGTGCATTTTAAATCTCTACAATGACCTTAAGATCCAATCCTGTGTATGTCTTTGACAATCCACTATTATGTATTGCCTTATAATCCAATAGCATTTAAAGGTGTAGTTCTGTTTTTCTAAAATTGCTTACAACTGAACTCATCCATCTTGTACCCCCACAATCTTTCAGTACAATAGAGTATTTGGTTAAAAATAGCTTCCAGATTCAATCTTGTGATAGCTATATTCCAAAATTTCCCAAAGGAGCATCACCCCTAGCTGGAAAATTCTACGTGTATGTACTCTACACACTGCATGGTGAGTGCATACTTGCCCTCTCAAGCCCTCTCTTCATTGTTACTGTTTGGACGTCATAATTTGAGCCATGAGACTGTAAAGCACACTAGCTATACCTTAAGCCAAGCAATACACTATAAATTTAGCTATCTCGTATATTGATGAATTCAGCATATAAATTTTATTAATTCATGAATTGATGCAATCAATTAGCAAAAAACCTAACTCTAAAATTGCTAAATTTAATGTACCACTAAATTAAGGCATTTCAAACACAAAATTAATAGCAAGTATTGATCATATGTGTACTTCTCCTTCCTGTTCTTGTAAAGAATATATTTTTAGTTACTGGCTGTGGCCATATATGACATGCAGCTAGTAGCTGTTACAACTGTTCTGGAATAATGGTGTTGTTTCAACGTTATTACACCTAGGTGAATCATAATGCTTTAATTACAATCATTGTGAAAGCATTGTGAATCACTTAAACAAAGTGGCATCATTTTTCAGTCAAAATATTGCCATATTTTAATACTGAATAGGCTAAATTTGCAAAATTTTTCTGTGGGGGCATGCCCCCAGACCCCCCTAGATAGAGCATGCTCCGCATGCTGAGTGTGCTTCGCACACTATAGCTAGATGTAACCAGTTTCACTTTTCTTAGCCAACCAACAATTGTTAGCACTCCCCCTTCTGAAATCCTAGATCCACCCTTGACTGTATCAACATAGTTGTAGTGCTTTGCAATTGTGTTCCGTATACAAAACAATAAATAGTTACATTATAATTTGTACTACAGGTGGATTATTGAACTTGATTTTGATGTAATCAACTCACTGAACTGAACTGTACATTGAATCATGTTCTCAGGTATATACAATACCATCCATAGTTCATGTACTTATATACACTTCAGGCTACTGATATTCTTAATGCTCATCAATTAAGAGGAGTGTTGATGAGGGCTTATTGTAAGAAACAATAGCTACCACTAAATTTCAAATTAGATCTTTATTTTACTGTTATTACACAGACTGATGTAGTTTGTGATTGTGGTGGAGGAAAAGGTCCTTTCCCTATTCTCTATGTATCTATTTCTGTGGGTAAAATGATCTCAATACTTCCATTGTAGCTGCAGTATTTACCATTACTATTGTGTCAATGCAAGCAACATCAGTTTGTGCTGTGGCAGTTATTGTTATCATATTTATTTTTGTAGGAGTTTTGATAATTCTGGTGTTTACTCTAATTTTGGCCGGAGCAGTGGTGATTCTAGACCTGACCTACAGGGGGCCAAGTAGGGAACAGCATAGCTATTGTTGTTTGGCTGTAGTATAAAGCAGAATTTCAGGGGGATCTGCATGGGGGTGCAGCCCCCAGAAACTACAGGATTTTTGCAATTTAAAGGCTTGAAAACAGCCTAACATTTATGCTAAAAACATGAAAAATGCTAAAAAATAGCAATGCCAATCTATACTGCAACTTTTCCCCAAAATTTTAAAAAGTTATTTTTCAACAAGGGGGCCATGGCCTTACCTGTCCCCCCCTTAGAATTGCCTATGGGCCGGAGTGCTAGTAAAATGGAAACACTCAAAGAAATACACCTGGCACCCTAATGGCAGGAGGAGTACAGATAAGATGGATAGAGGACATATTGTTCCCATGACAATTAAAGAATAAGTGACATTAGAACAATCATCATCTCCATACAAACCACTCTAGAAACTACATTCTCAGTCTGGTAGTGTTGGTCAATAAAATGTCAAACTTACTCCTTGATTGTCATGTCCTCTTGTCTCTTGATTAAGTATTTTTGTAGTTAGTAGCTAACTCATATACAACTGTAATTGCAATATTTTGGATAGAGGCGTGGCCTGTACATCCAAATCATACGCACAATAAAGTAGTTATACCCATTTAAAAATCACATGTTATATTACTATAGTGTCTGTCCAGCAGATTCTTAAATTGATTGGGGGAGTTGGAGTCAATCACTAAAGAATTCCAATCATTTATCACTCAAAAATATAATACAGGTATTTATACATCTATCACTGTATCAGCTGTTGATGGAACATTTTGCATAACAAATAGTACATTGATGGTGTATATGCTCTGTCACATGTATGATATTATTGTCCTCATAGTATCAGTATTAGTGTATTGTATAAGGCAGAAATACACTTTAATAGATCATTCACCAATGACGCATCTCCCGATTTGTCACGTGATGTCGCGTTTTAGATGCATTACACTGTACTATAAGAACAGAAGTATGTACCACTCGTATACTACAGTATTAGTAAGATACTAAGATGTGCTACTATTCACTGGTGTTCGTACTGGTGCTATTGCCTTCTAGTAAGTTTGCAACGTATATAGCTACGACCATGCATCTTGTTTTACCTCAGTGTTAGTTACAGTCACCGTGTCCATAACGTGTGATCCTCCGTGCGTTCATGGAGTGTGTATATCAGTGGCTGGTGATGCAAAAAGTTACGATGCTTGCAGGTAAGAATATGGGAGTGTATAATTTTGCAAGTACGTAATACTGTTTACCTAGCTGGCTATTTGTATTACGAGTAGTCTATAGCTTCCCTTAGTGCTAGAAGAAAATAACTCAGCTGTATGGCTTACGCAATCAATGAAAAAGTTTACATGTATTAGTGAGACCCTATAGAGCTGCGTCTGAGCAGTAAAAGAGAAATAAAAAGAAAATTTTCTCTGTTCTCCTACCTAGCTATTCCTTCTAATTTCACAAAGGAAAAGTGTGCATTATTTTTCATAATGTGCCACAAAATTGCTTTAATTTCCTCTGTATGGCAATAAAGTATGCTTTAGGTAAACATGACACAGATGAAATCCATGCATGTGTGGAGACACTGGAATGACCACAATAACCCCCCACTAACATAGCTGCATGTCAACATCATCACCATAGAAATTAACAACAGATTCAATGGCCATGTACACAAATTCCAACACAATAATATTACGACTTAGTCTTAAATTGTCCACCATCGTAAGTACAGCAAATTCTTGTTTAGATTCAGTGATAGATTGATGCCTTCTGCATTGTTGGCCACACCTCAGGCCACACTTATGAACAACGATTAGATAGCAGTGCAAACTGTTCAATATTCAAATAGCTAGCCTTCCATAGTCATTCTCCTCATCCTCCTGTCTGATTACTCCTGTGCAGCAGGTTCTGCATTCAAACTGTGTGAAAACATGGCATTGTTTGCTACAAACTAACCTTCTGCTAATCATAAAGTAAGTACTAGTTTTCTCACTTCCATCATGGCGTATCAGATTGTGATAATAAACCCTGTTAATCTTATTTTCTTCTTGATTGCAACTCCCAATTCATACATTAACAAGAACAAGCACTATGTACACTCCACACTATGGAAAATATAGCACCTGGTGAGGTCTCAAACCAAATACAGCACTTGGCTTCGCTTCATGCTATTATTGTCTCTCAACCTTATCCATGTGCAGTATTGCACCAAATACACTCACAGCAGTGCTTTAACTAGTATTTAAACTGACAGCACCTTCAAAGTTTCCTTTGATGACTGTAGCATGCATGTGGATCTTTACTGTGTTACTGAAATTAAATAGCAACTACTGAGTTGTTTCATGACTGTTGTTTCATTTTGCATCTTAATGGCTGTCATTTTGAGGATCCCCAAATTGGAGTTGTTTGTAGTCATCACACATTAAGTAAATCATTTTTCTGTAAATGCTATCCCACTAGGGACCTGTGAGAAGTCATATCACTATAAATTTTATTGGTGGAAGCAACAACCTACCAACTATATACAGTGCAAAACAAGCAATGGTTCTGTAAAATTCAGTACTTATTTTTGCAAAGTGACCAAATTTGTTGATTTCTGTGATACAACTTGACACTTGCATTTTTTGGAAAAGTGGTAAGACTATCAAATTACATATGTAGACAAGGGAATTGTCTAACTTTCAAAGTCACTTTTCAAAGTCCAGATATTTTCTCATCGTTATACACACATTTCACGGGAGTACTGTAGCTACTTTAAATAAAAAACAGTCAATTGTCAATTTATGATCACGTAAGGTGGAGTTATCATATTAAGCATGGACAGACATTGCATATGCAGTGGTATAAGCTGAACAAGGGAAACAATATCAGCCACACAAGTTATCATGCACTTCCTTTAGTATTAATTGATCAAGAATGGTTGTGGGAACAGAGCCAGCTAGTGACGACAGCTACTGATCATGAAGGCTTCTGTTGATGATAACGGATCATACTGCTGGCCACAATTTTTTTTCCATGCGGTCAGCAAACCTGGCAAGTCAGCAATTAACAAAGAAATAACATCTGTTTGTACCATGGTGGTTAGAAAATTAAATATCTTTGCATAATATGCATAATATGGTCGGCACATTGTCTTTGTGGTAGATTCTTTCCCAGACATAATCCGACACTTTGACTGAGAAAGAATACACCACAATAACCTGAATAATGATATACATTGTTTTGTGTAGCTTTACATCAGTCATGTAGCCAATGTCCAAATGTTTCAACTGTCTATAGAAAATGTGGGCCTGTTTACTAAATTAATCTGCTGCTAATCACGAATAAGTACAAGGTGTTCCAGATCATGATAAACTGTATTATATAGATGCTTACTTTTCTTCTTTCTTCTCTCCAGATTCATACACTTACACATGTACACTTACAATATGTACTGTTGGAAAATATAGCTCGTGGTCTCACCTCATGTTGCACTTGCAGAGATGGTATGTAATGTGATAACACTCACTTCTTTACAAGAAAAGGTCTCTCTGATAATTGTGGCCTGCATGTGAGCCTGTACTGCGTTACTGGAATATTTATGCTACATGATTATTAAATTGAATCATGTTATTGCTGAGTTGTTTCATGACATTGTCCCAAACGTTTTCATTTTGCATCTTAATGGCTGTTGTTTTGATGATGCCTAAATAAAATTTGTTTAATAGCAACTGAATACAGTACTGTAGTTATCATAAGATAAGTGATTATAAATTTTGTTGGTCAAAGCAATCTAAGGTACATACCTACCAACTATACAGTGTCAGTGATTCTGTAAAATTCAGTACTTACTTTGCAAAGTGGGTCATTTGTTATTACTCTAATACAAAGAGTTGCCAGACACTTCCATTTATGGAAAAGTGGTGTGACTATCAAATTATACATATAGGCAATTGATGTTTCAGGGAATTCCTAACTCTCAAAGTCACTTTTCAAAGTCCAGATATTTTTCTCAAATTTACATGCACATTAATACATTAATTAATACAGTACTTATATAACAGTCAATTTATGATCGCACAAGGAGGAGTTATCGTTTTCAGCATGGACAGATAGTGATTATGTAATAGTATAAGCTGAACCATATCAGCCACACAGGTTACCATGACTACTTTAGTATTGAGTGTATATTCCAAGAATGGTCATGGGAACATGGCCAACTGATAACGACAGCTACTGAAGACTTCTTGATGAGAATGGATTACACTGCTGACCACAATTTACATGCGGTCGGCAAACCTGGCAAGTCAGCAAATAACAACATCTGTTTATATCATGGTGGTTAGAAAAAATAAATATCTTTACATAATGTGGTCGACACATTGTCTCTGTGGTAGATTCTTTCCCAGACATAATCCGACACTTTGCCTGGGAAGGAATGCACCACAATAGCCTGAATAATGATATACATTTTTATTGAAATATTTTATCAGTCATGTAGCCAATGTCCACTGTCTACAGACAATTCCAATGTTAAGGTACACAATCATTACAGTGGTGCAAAGAAATACCAGTGGGATCCTCTGTACTCTTATTTTTTACTCTTATTTTGAACTTGTGAAACTCATTCGATATTGGTCACTGCTTTGTTAACTGTATTTGATTTAGCAACTTTACAAATGCCATGAACTAATTGAGTAGCTGTCAACCAGCTGATGGTATAACTAGCCAGCTAAACGACAACCTCAGTCATTTGGGTAAATTCATAATTCTTTTGCAAATGTCTATGTCTAGAGCTAAACCTCTCCATATATGGAATTATCATTCTTTATGGCTGCTGTACATGCTTTAATTGGAACAGTATAGTTCTCAGTTCACACCACCAATGGCTTCATGTACAAATAAACACCTCAATCCACTATGTGGAACACTATCACCTGTGTATTGTGTGTTGTTACATGCTTTGGGTGTATAGAGTCTAGTCACCACTGGGTCTGGGGTATTTTTTACATACAACAGAGTAACAGGCTTACAGGTCCCTAGTAGGAGGTGGAAACCAAGTGGTGAAGTAGTATGTAGAAACCATCATGTCACAATGTGTATTCCTTAGTTACAGAATTTCTGAAGTGAAATAAGCATAACTGAAGTGGTTTCTTAGGGGATACATGAGTAGTAGCCATGTATCTTAAGCCATACCAGTTATGTTTTAGTGTTCTACAACCTAAAGGACATTGGGGCACAAGCTTCAAAGTGTTTTATAGACCAAACTGCAGATTAAAATGACTCAGAGCATATAGCGTATTTATATTACTGCCTCACCTTAAATAGTAGCTGTACTTGAGTATTGCCTCAATCAGTTTTGAAAATAAGAGCTTAAACATTTGTGTATGCATCAAGTAGTGGTCAAGTTTGAATGCCACATCAACTTTTAAAACTAAGGTAATAACTGCTGTGACATTTAACCAGTAAATATGGTATTTGTCGTAGGCTACCATGTTCCCCAAATACAATGGAATTCTTTTTGTGGATTAGCTACCACACTTCTTTTAAAATGGTGTAGGTAAGGAGTGTTATCAAGTGCCAACTCTGATTACCAGTTGGCTACAATTTACAGGTAATAATGATGCAGTATAGCTAGATGAGACTGCTATCTCTCATGATCCTTATCATTACATATACATATCATGTTTCAAACTTATTATCCTGTGTATTGGTTTAATAATCTATGGTAATACTGTGGCATGTAAGTAGTAGTCAACGATTCTTCAAGTGCAAATAGTGTGTGGGCACTATAGGGGAATATAGGATGTACCTGTGGATTAAGCAACACTGTAAAGGGTATTATTGTTGGGTCAAAAAATCTAATTGTGTAGCTACCATTGAGGCAATGAGACAACTGTCTCAGTTAAGAGAAGTTAGAATTTAGTATACCACAAAGATCAGGGAGCTCTAATATAGCAAAGATTCTGAAGTCACACTACCTACCTTTGGATTTAATAGATCAGCCATGTTTCATTACCTACTAACTTTTCTGACTGTATCCTTGGAATTGACAATTGTATAATGATAATGATTTTTTGCTGTAATTAATTATTGCACAGCCCCCACAGCAAAAATTATGTGCTAATATTTCCTGTATTTGTTCCATCTGTACTTCAGTATTGGAACTACACGTCAAAATACATTTTACCTAGGCTCAGACAGAAACAGACCACAGGCCCTAATACTCAATGACACTAGAGTCATTAATAGATTAGTGATCTATTTTATCTTGGTACATATTGGGTGAATCAATACTGACTAAGGACAGAGCTAGTATAGGTCATATGTATATTTGTTGTGCCTACTATTCTGTTCTTCATATTATCTATTATAATTTATATTCCTTAGGTGTGATGCTCTATGGTATGGTGACGACTGTTCAGAGTTCATCTGTGATCGTCCTGAAGCTAACCCATGTAGAAATGGCGCCACTTGTCAGCCACTAGCCAACTATACTGACTATGAATGTCAATGTGCTGTGAATTACAGTGGTGAATTTTGCACAGTCAGCCATTTTAACTGTAGTAACACTACATGTAGTGGACATGGTAACTGTTCAGATAATGATCTTGATCCATCTGGTTATCAGTGTGAGTGTGATGTAGGATTTAGTGGATCATATTGTGAAGAGAATATTGATGAGTGTGTGGGTGTTAATTGTAACAATGGTACCTGTGTGGATGGTATATCAAGCTATTATTGTTCTTGTAATGTAAACTACACTGGTAGTCATTGTGAAGATGTGGACTACTGTTCTATACACAATGCTGAGGAATCCAATGGCTGTCATAGTGGTATATGTTGTCCCAATGGTGGTACTTGCATTAATGTACCAGAAGAAGAGCGACATGAATGTGCCTGTCCTCCTCCTTGGTTGGCAGTTCATAGTTGTCGAAGACGTGCAGTACTCTGTGCAGATGATCCTTGTCATAATGGTGCCAGTTGTGAAGATGATGGCCTTCAGTACAACTGTACATGTCCATCAGGTAATTGTTATAGATACAATATATCCACTCGAAAACAGCCAAGCTGTAAAATAGAGTGTGGCCCTCAAAAGCCTGGGTGAAAAAAGTTGTGAAATCAAAGGTGGCGACCAAGAAATGGCTGCAATGATGTTATTGCTAATAAATTTTAACAATGCACACAGCCATTATTAAAAGTTTTTAGCATTAACATCATTGCAGCCATTTCTTGGCCGCCACCTTTGATTTCATGCCTTTTTTCACCCAGGCTTTTGAGGGCAGCACTCTTTTTTTACAGCTTGGCTGTTTTTGAGTGGATTTCACTTCTTTTTGTATTTTCAAAAACCAAATCCTGCACGTTTTTACTGGGATATGATTTCCAGGCTGTTGTATCACAAGTTTTGCTAGCATAGTACTTATTATGATGATTATGATTGGTGCGAGTCGGTCATACTAGTCTGCTTGCAGACTGCCTGGGGGAGAAACTGAGTTAATACGGCAAATATACCACTGATTGATATGAAAATGGCTCTATAGCTACTAGATTGAGCCTCAAAGTGTTGCAACAATAGTATGGTGCTAATGCTCTAATAGAGTGCACGTTTTTGCTTTCGTCGAAATCATCTAATAGAACACACATAGAATGTTCTAGAACAACCTAGATTTTCTATTGGTAGATCAGTTTTACTTATTAAGTAGAAATTAAGTGAAGTGATCAGCCGAGATAGCAGTGGTTTAGTGGGGATGGAGGCGTTAGGTATGGAGGTCCTTGGTTCGAATTCTGGTCATGATCAGTAGATTTTTTCGACATTTTATTATTATTTATTATTATTATTTATTACAGGTAACTTATAAGGCTAAACAGTCTGTTACACCTGATCAACAGGTAAAAAAGTACAAGTAGACTAATTACATACATTTATACATAGTGTTAGATGAATAGTGGTCAATCAATTTCTTAAAATCATCAACTGATGCTGCACATACTACTTCTTGGGGTAAATTATTCCATGGTTCAACAACTCTTCTTGTAAAAGAATATTTCCTGGCATCTGTTCTTGAAAAATATTTAAATAGCTTAAATGTATGACCTCTGGTATGGGTAATGGGTGAAAAAGTAAAAAAATCAGAATAGTCTATATCATACTTATCATGTAGCATATTGTAGACAGCAATCATGTCACCTCTATAACGTCTATAATGTAATGATGGCAAGTTAAGTACTTTCAATCGTTCCTCGTAGTCAAGATTTCTTATAGATTTGATCATTCTGGTTGCTTTCTGCTGGATTTTTTCTAATTTTTGGATAACTGTTTTATAGTAAGGTCCCCAAACCAAGTTACCATATTCTAAAATAGGACGTACTATTGATTTGTATAAATATGTAAATGAATCTACAGAAATATCCGAAAAGGTCTGTTTAATAAGGCCAAGAAGTCTATTAGCTTTGTTAACCACTGCCGAACACTGACTATGAAACTTGAGATTGCAATCAATCAAAACCCCCAAATCCTTTTCCTCATTTACCTTAACAATGTCTATCCCATCCATCTTATAACAATATCTTGGATTAAACTGACCTATATGTAGTATTTTACATTTAGATTTATGTAGCTTTTTTTTTTGCCCCCCAGTGATTGCTCTATTAGAGTATCTTGATCCCACGATTTTACACTTGCTCGTTTTTTGCTTTATAACTTTGTAGCTGTAAGTCTGTTGCTGTTCTAACCACCAAAAGGCACTCCTACGATGATCAGCCTATGTACACACGAATTTTCAAGTTATTCTTCTACTTGGTTTACCCTGTAGCCGTGACAAAAGTTTCATCTTTTTTACGTGAATAAATGCTCATAACTCCTTGAATATTTATCAGATTCATAGTAAATTTGGTACACGAATATACCTTTATAAGCTCTTTACGTGTGCCAAATATCGATACAATGGAGTTAAAAGTTTGTGTTTTATAACAATTTTTGCAAAGTGTGCGAAAAGAAATTGAAGTCCCCGTAGCCCCCTACAGCGTAGAGAAAAGAAAACGAAGAAATTAAAACGAAACTTTGGCCACTCATATCTCAGAAACGGCTACGAAGATTTTCTTCAAATTTGGTATGTGGCGTGGCCTACCTGGCGGACACCTCTGTAGTGAAACTTGTTCCAATCGGATAAGGGATCATGGAGCTACAAAGGTGTGAAAATCGCGTTTTCTTTCTTCCTGTAAATATACTCACGGTGTGGCGCGCCGGCTTCTTGGGCCTGTTTGTCTTGATCTTTACAGTTTCTGTATTTTCCTTGTGCTTTATACGTCAATTAAAGTGAATTAGAAGAAATTTGGCATCAAAATTTATTGTCATTGAGTATTGTACTTCAGTACGATAAGCAGTCAAGGAGCTCAACACTGGCTCACCTATATAGCTAAGCATGATTCACTGCTTCTCAAGCCTGACATTCAGCTGCTAGTGGTATTAATTAGCTAACAGGTGCAGGCATAGCAGCTAACTCTTTACACACAAAACACACACCTTTTCTTTGAATTTATTTCACTTTTGCTCCGTGTAATTGATTTTTATTTGTTTGTTAATTCAACAGGAATAGTTTGTAGTTTACACCAAAAACTTTTTAAAGAAAAATGTGTCAAAGTTAAAAGTTGAAGTTTTTCTGGTATATATTTGTGTAAAATTAAGCAAACCCCAATTTGGTACAAATTGAGGTTTGACCAGTGAAACCTGTGACCCTTATGTACACAATTACAAGAAAACAGTCACAATAAAATGGCCAAAAAGACGTTTTTATTGGAATAATGAATCTTCCATTAGAGTAGTTGAAACAAATTTTGGAAAACAGTAAAATATTTGTTGCATTGCATGGACTATCTCTGCGAGTGCTATTGTGTAAGCTAGTAATCATGTTTGCAGCACATACGTAGCTACATCCCTTGACATGTGGGTCTGGTAAGGTACAATGTGATGGTAGCAGAGATTAAACTGTAATATTTATGTGCAGTTTGTGTTGTGGTATATTAAAGGAAAAAAATGACGGTCAGACAGTCTTTGTTGTTCATTCAGACTACCTATTATAGAGCATAGAGCTAATCTCTTTAATTTTTAAAGATGAAAAATGCGAAATCTGAGAAATCTGCATGCAAATACTATGCTCCTTGAAATTGTTTACTTGTACAACTATTTTAACTGCTGATTCTTTTTTTATGATTTAGGTTTTAGAGTAGGGTAACTGTGTTTGTGAAATAATGTTGCACATGTGTTTACACTATGCACATATACCTGGATCAATCCTTCACAGGTTTCACTGGGAAACACTGTGAAGTTGAGCTACTAGAGTGTATCACAAATCCTTGTCAGAATAATGCAACTTGCTATGAAGTTGAAGCAGATTATAATAATTTGCAGTTTGGGCAACACTGCTCTTGTCTTCCTTATACTACTGGTGAATTCTGTGAATCAAAATATGATCCTTGTGATGACGTAGAGTGCCATAATGGTGGTAGTTGTTGGTCACACTTTGTGACAGGCGAATATTACACAGAGTGTCAATGTGTTGATGGGTACACTGGCCAAGACTGTTCCACTGACATTGATGAATGTTCAGAGAATGACTTATGCAAAAATGGTGCTGAGTGTACAAATCTTCCTGGATCATTTCACTGTAATTGCACCAGTGGATTTACTGGTGATCATTGCCAAATCAACATAAACATCTGCACAAACATTGCATGTCAGAATGATAATTGTCTCCCAACTCCAGATGACTTTCAGTGTAACTGTCTCTCTGGCTATCACGGACAATATTGTCAGTGGTTAACCAATCAAACTTGTGCAGGAGCTAACAATACTAGATTTGGCTGTGCCCCTGGACACACTTCAAATTGTATTGAAAATCTTGGAGGGTTAGATGGCAGGCAAATTTCTGTTGGAGGGGAAATTATCACTGTTGTATTTGAGTGCAAATGTAATGATGGATTTGTTGGTGATTTGTGTGAAGGAATAGTTCCATATTGCAATAGGAATCCATGCACCAGTCCGTATCGATATCACAGGTGTATAACTAACTACACTAATCCATCCATTCCCCATTGCATCTGCAAGACTGGCTATGAAGGAGAAGAGTGTGAAATTGATGTGGACTTGTGTGAGAACTCTCCGTGCCTCCACAATGGCACCTGTCAAGATCGTGGAACATATTATTCTTGTCATTGTCCACGAGGGTACAGTGGTATTAATTGCTCTATAGAGAGATGTATGGCTAACACTTGTAACAATGCTGGGTCTTGTTGGAATACTCACACTGGACCAAAATGTTCATGTTATGATGGTTGTACTGGAAGCAGATGTAAAACTTGCCTTGACCCATGTGAAGAAAACCCTTGCCTTAATGGAGGAACTTGCTCTAGTACTAGAAGACGTTTCTCATGTGATTGTCCAGTTGGATATTCTGGAGCCACTTGTTCTGTTTGCCTGCAACCATTTTGTGCCTGTACTGTGTCTGGATGTGAAGAGAAGGGAAATAATGGAATATGTGATGTAAGTGTGTACAAGTGTTGGGTTTGTATGCACAAACTATACATATGTACTAGTGTACATACAGTGTTTGTATGTATGTATGTCATGCTATAGTATCACAGGCATGCATATATCTAGGCCTCATCCACTGCAAGCCAACTACTCATTGCAGTCTGCTTCAATCATGTGCACAACCAAAGTCCAAACATGTATATATAATTCACATGTTTTCATTTGATACTAGGACGAGTGTAATAATGAGCAATGTCACTGGGACAATGATGAGTGTCGTCTGATCAAGACAGAAGACCCCTGGAATCAGTGTTCAGTGATGGTTGATGGTAAATCTTGTCAAGAGTTATTCAACAATGGAGTGTGTGACAGTGAGTGTGCTACTACAAAGTGTCTTCTGGATGGTAAAGATTGTCTGCCAGTGTGTCCTCGCAGGTAAGTCAGTTGTGACTTATTAGTACATTGGACTATTGTCAGCTGATTGAATGTACACAAATGATAGTTAAAATAATATTTCTGGTTTAAGCTTGACACAGCTATTTAGCTGCTCGCAACTGCGTTTTGCATACATTGTAAAATTAGAAGTATTTGCTTTGAGTGCCAATGCACTTGGCAAATGAGCATACATATTAACAAGTCACTATGAATTTTTATCTTTTAATAATATAGGTCCATAGGCCTGTACGTACCAATTGCATTAGTATTTCATGATTACATGTTAATCATACAGTTAATGGTTAATGTATAGCCATTATACAGTCATGATACATGTAGTGATATGTAGTGTGCAGCTCTATGGGATGATGTGTAAATATTTTTTATGGCTATATAGGAAATGTGCAAACCGTTTCCAAAATCAGAAATGTGACCAGAGGTGTAACACACAAGAATGTCTGTTTGATGGAGGTGACTGTAAATCACAGACTGAAGTTAAACTGGTATGAATTTCAACATTCACGCAGACATGTGCACCACACATAAATGCACACACTTGTGCTGCACGAAAACACATAATATGCACATAAAATAGTTTTTACATACACACTTGGAATTCCACGTACACACTCAGGAAATATAACCTCTAGTATATAAAATTGCAGACATTACTTGTTTTGAATAAGGAAAACATTTATATAAATTCATGTACCTACTCATATATACCTCTGCTCCCACAAAGCCAGTATTACCAACAAGGAAAACATGTGACTCTTACTCTATAAAAGCATTTTTGCTACAAATTCATGACCAAAATTTTCCAAAACTAAATGTACAAGAAATCTTGCAAGCTTAATTAAATAACACACTTGTTCTTCTTCATGTTGGTACCGGTGGTTTTATAATTTCTAGGCTAGCTTTTATAGGATGCAGTGTTTTGGCTGGTGGCCCGTGTAACAAGAGTTAAAAGAAAAACGAGAGCTTGATGAACACAAACTGAAACAATGTTGCTCTTTGTACCATACACATTGTGTACATAGTCTGTATTTTGTGATCTAGTAACTTTTCCCAACCAGGCAAAAGGACTATTAACATTTATTGTAACGCTACCGGCAAGGGGGAGAATTTCTACAAGGAGACTAAACTGGAATTTATTCCTAGTGACATTAGGTGATCTATTGAACTGTATACCCATCATTGAGGATGTAAGGGAGATAGTTGAACCAGAGGAGAGGACTACACACAGGTATCAGCTAGTACAAATATTGTGCATTGTAGTAAATATGTTAAAATTTCCAAATAATATATGTGTAAGTTCTCTCGTTGGTTAATTTTAAACAGGTGGAACATGACAGTTGCTTTAGATGTGGGTGATTGTACTAACCTTTGTATCACTAGTAGTTCTGAGGTAAGTACTACAAGCAAGCTCATGTTTGGTGTATATAGCTAACAATTATTTTTACCAGGCTAAAGACATTCTCAACATCCATTACTCAAGAGGTAGTTTTCCTCCATACCCATACAGGGTAACAAACATGTCCTGTAAGTACTATAGTGTGGTAATAATCTTTATTATTTTTGTTACCTATTTGTTTGTATGATAGATCACAAGACAGTGTGATGAGCATCTAACTCTGACAATGTATCTGCACAAACATTTGTATAGTTTAACTTGTACTGACTCTAGCTGGATGGCTTACACAATAACTGGTGCTTAGCTCATCATTTCAATAACATGCATACACATTTTAGTTGTGAATACTCCAGCATTATAATTCACATTGTTGAATTTCAGTTATTATGTGAGTTACATATGTTCACACACACACACACACACACACACACACACACACACACACACACACACACACACACACACACACACACACACACACACACACACACACACACACACACACACACACACACACACACACACACACACACACACACACACACACACAGTACACGCACAATCATTTTGTAAGTACAGTGGTGCATGTTATTAAAAGTTTGCTGTGGTCTCACATTTTGTAAGTACAGTGGTGCACGTTATTGAAAGTTTGCTGTGGTCTCAATGTTGTTCCACTATAGTACATCAGAAATTCATGCAATGAATTTAAATCTTGTTTACTTACTGCTACTGTGTTGGATGATTTGTGAGAAACTTGCCACATGCTATATCTTGTCACAATTAATCATAATGTTCAACTAGTGTACAAATATGAACATCTGATATATTCAGTTCTACATAACTAAAAGGGAGAAATACTTTTTGATGGTTAATACAGTAAGAGTCATCATTCCTTCAATTCTTTATATCTATTGAGGTACTCCCATAAGCAGGATTATCTTGTAACTTAACTTGGACATTTACTACATCAGAATAAGCAGGATTATCTTGTAACACAACTTGTTCTTTTGGATCAGAATAAGCAGGATTATCCTGCATGGTGACATGTTGCTGGGTGGGACTGGTGTTGGAAATATTCTTAACACTGTTTTGTTCATCACTCATTTCAGAGTAAATTGGTTCTGATTTGTTTGGTAGAGATGTTTTTAATGTTCCCTCATCAATAGTACTGTAATATACACCCTCTCGTTTAGTGGATGCGCTTCTCTTTCCCTTCCACATCACAATTATAACCACAGCTATAATGATGATGATAGTGATAATGATAACTGCTAGTATCACTCCTACTATTAACCCGACATCAGAACTAGAGGAACTAGAATTGCTGACAGCAGTTGGGGATAAATTATGAATTAGGGATAAAGTAGAAGTTGAGGGTGAAGGAGAAGTTGTTACAGTTGTTGTTGAATGTAATTTCAGTACACTAACAATACTACTAGTGGAAATTATTGTAGCAGCTGCAGCTGTGCTTGAAGTAGTAGTAGTGGTGGTAGTAGCAATATCAGAAACTAGAGTACAGTTCAGCAGCATAATTATATTTAATTGTATGCATTATAAACATCAACACATGTATTAAACACAAGAAAATCCATTGAAACTTTACCAATGAATAAATACTCTATGAAATTATTTTTCATAGAATTTTCATTGGTTATTTTCATTGGATATTCATTGATTTGTCCAATGAAAATGGAAATAAAAATTCATTGGGTACACCAATGAAATTTTGACTTTCCATAGGTTTGTTTGAAAATTTCATTGGATTTTCAAGGCCAACTTGTCCAGTAGTGACACTACAAACACAAAGACATGTCTTGATTGGATATGTCCCCACCTGTTTATGATGGTTATTTGAAGTTGACTACTGGTTGACATTTCTTGTAAACTTTGACATTTCATTTAAGAAATACTGCATAAATTCCATAACACAATTTTTGAAAGATCATGTCACTTCAACTATGAGTGTATAACCCATCCTGATGTTTCAAAGTTTAAAGCAGATGAGAGGATAGTTGTTGTTTAAACTATTACGTAGTAACTGCTCTAATAGAGTATGAGTGGTTTCAAAGAGTAAGCTTGAGAGCCAAATTTATAAGCAACAACAACTAGAATCACTTTTGCAACTGATATAAGGCTTCATTCCATATGGGAACATAAAAATTTTATGACTAATGAAGAAACATTGACAATAATGATCATTCACTGTGGTTATTCAGATATGACGTGGGGAATCTAAATATCATTTGGAGTGTGGTATATGTCAACACAACCAACGTAATGAATGGCATCTAAATTAAACATTGCACAATGCTTTGTGAATCCATAGAATGATTATCATGTGTATAAAGTGGCAGATGAAGTAGTTTACATCTAAATCGTCTTTCAAAACAACACATGCAGTTATCACCAGTACATTGTTGTCAGGTATTGACATTATATAGTTGGTCTTTACAATCCTGGCACATTATTGAGTAGGATGCTTGCAATGTTACTTAACTAACATTTATTAGAAGCTTATGCAACAATACTTGATGTTCAACACCACTAAGGAACAATGATTGATGAAAGACAGGGAGGTGATATTAGGTAGGAAAAGTAGACCAGAACCCTAAGGAAGCTACTTGCTAATGACAAGTACCCAAAAATAGTGATAGGTTCCAGTGATATTTGCTAATGGGACTGACATTGTCATCATGTAATTAGAGCAGCAGCAGCAGCAGCACACACACACACGCACGCACCCATGCATGCATGCACCCACGCGCTCACACGCACACCACATGCACGCATGTACATGCACACACCCACGCACTCCCACAAATGCAAGCACACACACACACATGCATGCATGCACTACAAAGAAGTGAAAGAACACACACACCCACAAATGAGCAGAAGTTATACTTATTGTGTCAGAAATTTACCCGATTATGCTGCTAATTATGCTCCATTATGCCAGCATTATGCTTTAGGCTTTTCAACCCCTATTATACCTAAAGACGTAAACCTAACACACACACACGCTCATACACACACTGACACTCACACGCACACACACACTGACACACACACACACACACACACACTTACACTCACACTTACACACACGCACGCACACACTTACACTCACACACACACACACACACACACACACACACACACACACACACACACACACACTCACACTCACACACACACACACACACACACACACACACACACACACACACACTGACACTCACACACACACTGATACTCACACACACACACACGCACATGTAACACTAGTAACTTAACTGTGTTATATAAACATTATGTAATACAATATCACGTGTGCCTGTACAAAGTAGTGTGTGCATTAATAAGAGAGAACATATTGTCAACAATTCTAGTACCTGTTGTTTTCGGTGAAACCAGTTACAGTGGAGATCCTACCGAGATTACTCGACAATGGAAACTGCAGAACACAGGTCACCCGGGTTGGAGGACGCCGAAGCATCGCCTAGTGTGATTCATGCGGCGACAGAGCAACGCATGGACGAACACACTTACACTCACACACACACACACACACACACACACACACACACACACACACACACACACACACACACTCACACACACACACTGACACTCACACACACACTGATACTCACACACACACACACGCACATGTAACACTAGTAACTTAACTGTGTTATATAAACATTATGTAATACAATATCACGTGTGCCTGTACAAAGTAGTGTGTGCGTTAATAAGAGAGAACACATTGTCAACAATTCTAGTACCTGTTGTTTTCGGTGAAACCAGTTACAGTGGAGATCCTACCGAGATTACTCGACAATGGAAACTGCAGAACACAGGTCACCCGGGTTGGAGGACACCGAAGCATCGCCTAGTGTAATTCATGCGGCGACAGAGCAACGCATGGACGAAGTTCCAGAAGGAAGGATTTTCTCCCTTAATTCCAGAAAATTGGTTCTGGAACAATTGAGAGTGTTATCGGTGATGTTAGGAGTGACAGCGAAAGCAACCTGCACTCAGACCAGACAGCTCATTGAAGGCAAGCTGATGGAGAGAGGGTTCGAACCACGAAGTGTCCAGGTAGTGATCGGCCAGGAGAATGGACGGCTTTACTCGGTGAATGATGATGGGATCATCGCAGCAGGTCCAGAGATGCAGGAGAGGTCAGGTAGTCATGTGCAACATAATTACAATTACACAACCGTACTTGTGGTTAATAATAATGGGGTCATTCCATGTCAAATCAACAAGGAATTTAGGGTCACCTCTCGGATTTTGACGAAACTTGGTATGTTTGTAGTACCTGTGGTGCTTATCACTCATGCAAATTTTTAGCTCCATACATTCCATAGTTTCTGATTTATGACCACAAATATTTTGAATATTTCATGAAAATTTGGTCCATCTCTAGTTATAAAATTGACTGCAACTTTGCACTGTGTAAATATTTTTACACACAATTTTCACTGATGGAAGACTGTTAATTGACCTTTCCAGTGATCCCTAAATTATGGGATATCTACGTAATTAAGGTTCAATAGTACTTCATTGAAAACTTTAAACCTTTATATTTTTAAAAATGCTGCTTGAAATTTTTCGAATTCTTCTGTGAATAATGATTGGCTCATAGTTTATGTTTGATAACATTTTTGTGGTGGGACCACAATGGGCTCAAGAGATATAATGAATTATGTTGTGGTATGCGGTGGAATTTGCAGTCTATTATTGCTGTATTGGGAGTCTACACCTCCAATAACCACTCACAACAAGCCCATACCAAGTTTATCTTACAGAGTGAAGGTGTCTAGGTACATTGCAACCTGTATTAATGACCACCTGTATTGAAAGGCCATCTATGTGCTGTAGTTAACTTATACTTCTTTAATGTATAACACCAAAGCATCAACCCTTTCTAGCAAATCCAAAATGGTCCTTATTAGACAGGTTGACTATAAATTATAGATCTGACCACCATGTGTCCATAAACATCATGTAAATGTTGTACCATCTCTTCACAAGTACCTTCTTAATTAAGTTGAATCCCACTGTAGTGGACTTAGCCATATTTAAGTTCCATATGTGGCTGCATAGGTACAAACAGCAGAACTCCTCAGAAGGGATACCTGGACACCTTGATAACCAGAACACCTGTTTATACACTGTACTCCCACTCTAGCAGTGCACGTACATTTAGACCAAGATACTTCTGTGGCTTCTGTAATATGAGCACTTGATTATGGTCCTAGGGATGGAGGGGTTTTACTGTATACATGCACTACACACCTCAATGTGTGAAATTAACTACTAAATTACTTTACATTCACGACCACTTGAAGATCAAGTCATAAATTCATACACATACTCACGTAGGAACTAAACGTGATGACCACATATTTAACATTTACCTGTAAAGATCTTCAAAACGTGAACGCAAAATACTTTTAAAAACCATTAATTTTAGTAATTACAGTACTACAAATCACACATTGAGGTGCAAACAAGTGTTAATAATATAAAAACTCTTGGTACAAGTAATGCATCTATCGTATATAGTGTAACTCTTCTATTCCCTGGACCATTGATGAAGTGTTCATTTTTGAGAAACCACAGACTTATCTTGGGTCCAAAATGTACGTACAATTATAAAGTAAGATCATGAGGCTATCAAGGTGCCCAGATATCCTTTTTGAGGAGGTCTGTTGTACCTATGCAGCCATGTACGTAACTTGAATAGTGTAGAGTGGGGATATGTATGTAAGTGCATAATGGCGAGATTTTACTTAATAAAATAAATAAGGTATAACTGAAGAGATGGTACAACATTAATGTGTTTATGGACGCATGATGATCTCGTTTATAGTCAACCTGTCTAATAAGGACCATTTTTGGATTTACTAGAAAAGATTGATGCTTTGGTGCTATACATTAAGATCCAATTAAAGTATAAATTAGCTGCAGCTTATAGATGGTCTTCCAATACAGGTGGTCACTAATACAGGTTGCAATGTACCTAGACACCTTCACTCTGTAAGATAAACTTGGCATGGCCTTGTTGTGGGTGGTTATTGGAGGTGTAGACTCCAATACAGCAATAATAGACTGCAAATTCCATCACATACCACAACATAATTCATTATACCTCTTGAGCCCATTGTGGTCCCACCACAAAAATTTTATCAAACATAGACTATGACCCAATCATTATTCACAAAAGAATTCAAAAAATTTCAAGCAGCATTTTTCAAAATATAAAGGTTTAAAGTTTTCAATGAAGTACTATTGAACCTTAATTAAGTAGATATCCCATAATTTAGGGATCACTGGAAAGGTCAATCAACAGTCTTCCATCGGTGAAAATTGTGTGTAAAAATATTTACACAGTACAAAGTTGCAGTTGATTTTGTAACTAGAGATGGACCAAATTTTCATGAAATATTCAAAATATTTGTGGTTATAAATCAGAAACTGTGGAATGTATGGAGCTAAAAATTTGCATGAGTGATAAGCACCACAGGTACTACAAACGTACCAAGTTTCGTCAAAATCCGAGAAGTGACCCTAAATTCCTTGTTGATTTGACATGGAATGACCCAATGATGAAATAATGCACGTTACTGACGCATCACACGAGTCCGTGGAGTCTTTACGCAGTGCACTGCACGAGGCGCGCCTAGAAAATGAGAAACTCCAGTCGGTCCTCGAGGCCAAGTGTAATGAACTGGAGAGTATTTGTGTTGAGAGAGATAAGCTCGAGTCCGAGATCACCGAGTTGCAGGCGACTCTGTCCGCGATACCGCTTGGGGAGGTTGAGCGATTGAAGGCGGAAGTACGCAGCCAGACCGCTAAAGCAAAGTGATTCTGGAGAATGAGATGCGAGCAGATGCTGGAGAACGACAATCTGGTTGAGGCAAAGGAACTTGAGATAGCGTCCTTGCGGGCCCAGTTGGCTGCTGTTCGAACTCATGGAGGGACTACTGCCACTGCATCACAGAGTGAAATTACATACATCGTGTCGTCCACTCCGAAATCTCAACAAGGGAATAGCGGCTCTTGTATTCCCCGAAGCTGGAGCACAACAGTGTATTGTCGGTTAGTAGGAAAGGAAAGGCCCCCCCCCCCTGTGGATCTTTTTACAGACCAGAGTGATGTGCTATGGAAAGATTGGCTCCCCACCTTTGAGTTAGCTGCGGCTTGGAATAACTGGACGGAAGAAGAGAAACTGTGGCAGCTGGCAGGCCACTTGCGAGGTAAGGCATCCCAAGAATGGACACTGCTTCCAGCCACTGACAAGTTAGCGTTTGCATCCGCCACTAGAGCTTTGAGCAAGAGACTAGACCGTGGCACCAAGGCACTGGCAGCCCAGGAATTCTGTCATACCACCCAGCAATCGTCGGAATAAGTTTCCAATTTCATTCTGCGGCTTGAACAAACTTTTAGGAGAGGGTATGGACATGAAAGTATGTCAGTGGAGACTAGAGACACACTCTTGTATGGCCAACTCCAAGAAGGACTTAAGTATACCTTGATGAAGTCACAGGAGCCAGGAACTACAATGAACTGTGTCAAGCAGCACGTAGTGAAGAACGGAGGTTGACAGAGCTACAGCGGCGGCAACAATACCAGTCAGATCTTCCAAAACTCAGCAATACCCTAAGGCGAAGTGATAACAACAAGGGTAATCCTGACAAAGGCAAGAATTCTAGTGGCCAGGCATCTGCTCAGACCACAATGAGGAACAGTGCAGCCAATGACAGATTCAGAGGAGGAAGGTGTTGGAATTGTGGGAAAGCTGGCCATATAGCAGCTGACTGTAGAGGACCCAGGCATGAGAGTAGTGGGCAACTTGAGTTGCCACGTGGCTCCAGGATGGTGTCAAGTACAGGGACCAGAGAGAGTGATGGCAGCCCTTCCAGCAATGAGACTAGAGATAGAGAGAATGGTGGCAGCAGCCCTTCCAGCAGTGAGAGTGACAATCCTCTGTTGTACCTGTTGAGTGATGGATCCAATTCTGAAGATCCCCTGGCAGTAAATGAAGTCAGAATAGCGGATCAAGGCAGCCAACCACAAACTGTTAAAGTTATAGTAGGTGGAGTCCCAATGGATGGTGTAGTGGATAGTGGCTTTGACATTATGATCATTGGCAAGAAGAAGGTTGCCAGTGTAGCTAAGCTGCACAAGAGGGACTTTAAGTCTCCAGAAAAACAACCACGTACGTACAACCTCCAGCCATTCCATGTGGACGGGCGGATAGAGGTGGATATCAGCTTTGGTGACCTTACCATGAAGACTTGGGTGTATGTTAAAATGGATGCACCAGAACAGCTCCTGCTTTCAGAAGGAGCCTGTCGCCAGTTGGGGGTAATAAGGTACCATCCGGAAGTTAAACCTGGGAATGTGACAGTGAAGGCAGAATCAAATGCAGTCAGCAACTGTAAGGTCCCAATGGTGAGAGTAAAGTTGGTTCATGATATCAGACTACTCCCCAATCAGCATGTTATGGCTGAGGTTACACTACAGAGAGAGGGAATAAGTGAGCTAGGGAAGCCATTGTTGTTTGAGCCTGATGTGTCATTGGCAGAGGAAAGGATACATGCAATGGAGACTGTTCTGCTCAATCACAAGGAGAAGTTCTATGTGCCTATCCTGAACCGATTAGGGTTCACACAGAAGATGGGTGGTGGAGTACAGATTGGAACAGCACAACCAGTTGAGATTGTTGATGCAGGAGAAAGACATGCAGAATCAACCCAGGGTATGGCAGACCCCCATCTGGAGGTGCAAAGTTTGACAACTGATGATAATAAGATCTTGCCAGGTATTTCAGCGTTGGAGCAAAGGAAGGCCAAGCTCAGAGTTGTTCCTGAGTGAATGCCCTCTGCAAGGCAAGGACAGGGAAGAATTACTGTCACTTATAACAGAGTACCATGATGTCTTCTCATTTAATGACAGTGAAAGAGGAGAGACTAACTGGGTGGAAATGAATATAGAAACAGGAGATGCAGCACCAGTAAGGCAGCCACCACGTCGTGTCCCATTTGCAGTACGGAGTGAGATTGCCCACCAACTGAAGCAGATGCAAGACAATGGAGTGATTCAAACATCAAACAGCCCATGTACAAGTCCTATTGTTCTTGTACGCAAGAAGGATGGCACAATGCATTTCTGCATAGATTATCGGAAATTGAATATGGTCACTAAGGCAGATCAGTTTCCACTGCCGAGAATTGATGACTTACTGGATCAGCTGGGTAAGGCTCAGTATTTCTCTACCCTCGACTTGGCAGCAGGATATTGGCAGATACGTATTGAACAAAGTTCTCGGGAGAAAACAGCATTTACCATACAGCAAGGACTCTTCAAGTTCAGGGTTATGCCATTTGGCTTAACTACCGCTCCAGCCGTGTTCCAACGATTGATGCAAAGAGTGATCAGTGGGTTGAATCCATCCGATGGTCCTGATTTTGTATGTGTTTACATTGATGATCTGCTGGTGTTCTCACATTCGCTTGAGGACCATTTAACTCATCTCCGGCTAGTGATGGACAGGCTGAGGCAAGCTGGTCTGAAGCTGAAACCAACTAAATGCCATTTTGTTAGACAGTCAGTTGAATTTCTAGGCCACATAATTACACCATCAGGGCTAAAGCCTAATCCCAGACAAATAGCAGCAGTACATGATTTCCCTGTACCGACCTCAATACATCAGCTGAGACAGTGCTTGGGGTTAACCTCCTACTACCGCCGCTTTATAAAACGGTTTTCCAGGATAGCTGCACCATTATACCAGTTAGCCAAAAAGGACACCCAATGGAGTTGGGACAAGCAATGTCAACAAGCTTTGAGACACTGAAGCAACGACTAATACAGAGCCCAATACTGATGTACCCTAACTTTGATGAGAAATTTACACTGGAGACCGATGCCAGCTCTAGTGGTCTAGGAGCGGTGCTCTCACAGTCAAGAGATGGCTTACTTCACCCAATTTCCTTTGCAAGTAGATCTTTGTCCCAGGCGGAGAGAAACTATGGCATTACAGAACTTGAGACACTGGCAGTTGTGTGGGCTATACAACACTACAGAGCCTATCTGTATGGTCATGAAGTACTAGTAGTCACGGATCGCTC